>NC_057933.1:77324094-77541594 GCF_018555375.3 Anguilla rostrata | reverse complement strand
TGTTGAATCTTGGCGGGAGGGAGGTGGGGGGGGGGGTGGTGTCAGAGAGGAGAAGTCGCCGGAAGGTTTATGATGAGTGTCCCTGTGTGTGTGTGTGTGTGTGTGTGTGTGTGTGTGTGTGTGTGGAAAACATGTGTTGTGTGTCTGTGTATGTGTTTGTGTGTGTGCGTGCGTGTGGAATGTATGTGTATTGTGCATCAGTTTATGTGTCTGTGTGTGTGTCTGTACATATGTCTGTGTATGTGACTGTGCGCGTGCGTTATGTGTTGGTGCACATTTATTTGTCTCTTTGTGTCTGCATGTGTCTGTGTCTGTGTCTGTGTCTCTGTATGTCTGTGCACGTGTCTGTGAATGTGTCTGTGCGTGTGTCTGTGAATGCATCTGTGCGTGTGTCTGTGAATGTGTCTTTACGTGTGTCTGTACGTGTGTCTGTGAATGTGTCTGTGCGTGTGTCTGTGAATGTGTCAGTGCGTGTGTCTGTACATGTGCCTGTGAATGTGTCTGTGCGTGTGTCTGTACATGCACGCACGCACGTACGTGCGGGTGGGTGCACCGGCGGGGCTCTGTCACATTCATTCTTAATTATCGGGGAAATAACTCGGGAGAGCGCTGTTGCCATGGCAGCCGGAGGCAGGCGCGACACCGGCTCTGAAGGCACCCGGCCCGGCCATTTCATTAACCTTTAAAAGGACTTGATATTTATTTTAGTGGCGGAGCTATGAATATAAATGTGTCATTTTGAGAGAGAAATGGGCAGGTAATAAACCTCCCCCCCCCTCCCCTCCTCCCAGTTACAACAGCACCCCCCACACCCCCAACAACCCCCCCCTCTCCCCCCCACACACACACACACGGCTCCTTAGGCTTGCTAAAAAGCCAAGCCGACCTACAGTATGTGTGACTGCAGGTGCATGTAAATATACATGAGCGTGTGTGTGTGTGTCTTTCTTAGTGTCTGTCTTTTCATGTTTTTGTGTCTGTCTCTTTCTGTGTCTGTCTGTCAGTCTTTCAGAGTCTGTCTGTCTGAGTGGACTTACAGTAGGACCACACCTGCTTAAGTATGCACCCAAATGAATGCAAAGGTCATGATTACTGCATTTACTACATCCACTCTACTACAGCCCTACAACACCCACTCCACTACAGCTAGTCTGCACCCACTCTACTACAGCTCTACTAAACACACTCTAACACAGCCCTACTACGTCTACTCCATAGCCTACTGCCCTGCTAAACACACTCTAACACAGCCCTACTACATCTACACCATAGCCTACTGCCCTACTAAACACACTCTAACACAGCCCTGCTACATCTACTCAACAGTCTACTGCCCTGCTAAACACACTCTAACACAGCCCTACTACATCTACTCCATAGCCTACTGCCCTACTAAACACACTCTAACACAGCCCTACTACATCTACTCCATAGCCTACTGCCCTGCTAAACACACTCTAACACAGCCCTACTACATCTACTCCATAGCCTACTGCCCTACTAAACACACTCTAACACAGCCCTACTACATCTACACCATAGCCTACTGCCCTACTAAACACACTAAACTACAAACCTACTACACCCACTCCACTACAGGCAGACTGCACCCAACCTACCACAACCCTACAAAGCACACTCTACCACAGCGCTGCTACACCCACCTCCTCTGTAACTGCCCCGCCTCCTACATCTGCGGCCGAAGTCACTTCAGTCACTGAAGTACCGAAAATGCAAAGAGCTGGTCGAGGACACGCCTGCAGAGCTGTCAATCATTGTCAAGTGTGGCGCGGCGTTGCACTGCAAGAGAACAAGTGAAACGAACGGGTAAATAACTCCAGTCCTTTCTACTTTTCTCTCTCTTTCTCTGCCCCCTTTCTCTTTCACTCTCTCTCTCACACACACACACCTACGCACACACACATGCACACAGAAACACGCACTTGTAAGGACACACATGTACATACATGCACATAAATAAAAAAGTGCATACACTCAGAAACACATTAGTACTGGTGTGACAGCCTTCACACACATGCAAAGCACACATAAATCTACACATTCTCATGCTGGCATGTACACACACACACGCACATGCTAACACACACACACCCAAGTTCATGCTGGCACACACACATATGCACACACACCAGACCTGGGTCTAATACGTATTTGTTTTGGATTCAAATACTTTTCTGTGCTCTATTGATCTTTCCTGGTGCAATTGAGCCTGCCAATATGACCAGAAGGCAAGGTTTGCAGTTTTTGAGTATTTCATTGGTTCCAATACACAAGACAAGATCAGTAAAGCGTAGAAAAGTATTTGAATCCAAAACAAATACGTATTTTACTCAGGTCTGACACACACATACACACACACATGCACACCCATGTTGTGCATACACACGTATGAACACACACGAACACAGCCACACACACACACATACACACACACACTGAATGCATGACTCAGGTAAAAACCAAAAAAAAAAGACCAGCATAAATGTCTGGGTTTCCTGTTACGTCCTGGTAGAGTCACTCTCATTTTTCAAAGTCAGCCAATTCCTTTGTTCCCTCTTCTCACATTCACACCCCGTCAACTGCAGACTGACACAGGCAAGCATCCCTGAGGCCTAGTAGCTGATTGACCACCATTTCACTGTCCTGGAATAGTTCATTTAAAGGCTTAGATTCAACCGAGTATTTTTTAAAAATGTTTTAAAAAAAACAGCAATGAGAGAACATACCAGGGTGGCTTTCAAAGCAACAAAGGATTACTCATCATGCTGAACCCCAAAGGTTTCTCTGTTTCTTCATCTTTTTGTAAAGCACTACTACAAAAGAAAATGAGCAACAAACCCCCCCCACACCAGTTCCTGTCCTTGGGCAGTTATTTTGAGAAAGAGAGAGAATTTGAATTTTAACAACTCCCTTTATTAGAGTAGTGTTCGTGAGCGCGTGACATACAACCTCAAGCGAGTGAAAATGACCAGAATCTCAGAATACGAGACAAAACGTACAGAAAATTCAAATAAAAAACAAAACATCTTTTTTTAAAGAGAGAATGATAGCGTGAAAGAGAGAGAGTGGGATAGAGAAAGTGAGAGAAAGAGATAGAGAGAGAGAGAGAGAGAGAGAGAGAAAGAGTGAGAGAGAGAGAGAGCGAGAGAGAGAGAGGGAGAGAAGCCTTTGTGTTGCTAGGCTCATTGACAAACGGGGGAAAATTCTCAGGATTCTTCAACGGTATCCCAGGATTCCGGTGTCCCCATTAGCTCTCTTCCCACAGTATGGTTTCCCAGCGTCTTGAGAGTCCTCCCTCTCGCTACAAAGGCCCAGATTACTGAGCGCAGAGATTCTCCCTTTCTCCTTTTCCAGTGTAGCCAGAACATGGGGGGTGGGGGGGGGGGGGGGGGGGTGGGGTTGCCAACATGTCCTGCTGTAAAAGTGGCTTCCCCCGTACGGGGCGTCCATCGTACCTTATTTCCCGATGTCCTGCACATTTCAGCCGCCTTCCGTAAATTACTACAGCGCGCCCTGGAAAAAAGCAGAACAACCGAAAGTGCTTTAGATTGCACCCCTGTGAATAATCCACCAAAGTTTTGTCACTGAAATGGCTACTGTGCACCGCGGCCGCGATCGATCTGATAACTTATCGCCCCTCTCCCCCCCCACGCCGGCGGCTCGTGCGCGAGGCCGTGTGGCGGCTCCGTTGCCTTGACACCGCTCCGTAGCGCTCTCACGCCGATCGACTTGACACTGAGTTGGGCGGGGCTTGGGTTTTTTTCTTTTTTTGATGGAGGGTCCCCTGGGAAAGCCAGATTGCTGTCTAAAGTGGTGCCGTTAAGCCAGTAATAGCGATAGGGCAGTCGACCTTCGCGACCCATGCGCAGCGAGAGGGACACTGTGATCCGGGAGGCAGCGTCGTCTGAAGGAGCCGTTAAAACCCAAGGTCACGATTCGCCGCCGTCCTTAAGGGTCCCCTGGCGCTCATCTCGAACGGCGGGAGAAATTCCTCGGCGATCCTGGACCAGCTCCAAGCCTGGCCTCTCTCAAACCCGGCCATCTAATCTCACTGCTTTTTTTAATTGGGTGAATAAATCCCTCCCCTCTACACCTGAACTGGACTGGGGCAATCAGTCAGGCGCAAAATGGCCGCCGTGCACATCCACATCGATGGCGGAGGTGAATCAAGCACTTAGCGATAATTGAAAGTAATCAGAGGAACTATAAAAATGCTATTCATTCTTTTAAAATGCAGTAAAATACATCAGGCCTATTGAGTTGGCTGTTACTTAGAGAGGCCAGGTGCAGATTTGGTTTACTACTGCTAAGTGCCACAAGTCCTGATTGTTTACTTGTTAGTGCATTCAATGTGCGCTGTCGTTCGGCCTTAACTTTGCCAGTCTTGTCAATTCTTGCCATCAGGTTTAGTCATAGCAATTGTATGTGACATCATCCATTTAAGCTGCCGTATGTGTGATGACTGGGAGGCTTTTGATTGTCCTGGAAATGATGGATATGAAACGAATGAGCAAGATGGAGAATATGTAAGGCAAGATGACCAATTTTATCTGAAAAGGGCCAATGTGGATGCAGGTTTTTGTTTTAGCCCTAAGTCGCCTGATTCTACGAATGAACTGATCATGGCCTCCATTCAAGACCTTGATTAGTATACTCAGGGTTGTTAGTGATGGGCTAAAACAGAATCCTGCACCCACCTTTTCAGATAAGCTTGGACACCCCTGTATTAGGGGATGGTGACAGGTCTATTAGGGAAGAGCCCCCCCAGGCCCCCCTAGATTTAAGGCCCGGATTCTGCAGCCCTGGGCCTGGAGAGCCACCAGCTCTACTGGTTTCTGTTTTTTCTGTTTTTAAATACAGCAGCCAGCTCAGACCTATCCAACCAAGTGAGGTGAGTTAACTGTGCAATAAACTGCTCTGACTGATTCATCAGCTACAGAGTAATGAAGAAAAACAAGCAGAGCCTTTGGATTTCCAGGACCAGGGTTGCATACCCCTGTTTTAGTGGATGGTGAAAGGTCTGTTATAGAATAAATCCATAACAGGTTTATTGGGGCAGGTTTATTCTCTAACAATGGTGGCTCCAGTCTGCTTACAGCTAGCAAAAAAAAAAAAAATATATAAAATATATATATAAAATAAAATGCTAAGAGAAAAATAGTGGCACCAGATAAAAGGGACTCGTGTCAAGTGCATCAATCGAAGAGAAAAGGGCTGGGAGAGGAAAGAACTTGTTATTGAGATGTGTGTTGGTGGGAGTACAGTTTCCTGAGTGTCTGATCATTACAGGAGCGTAGAAGCTAACAGGCCTGGAGCAGCTGAGGGCCAATTACAGGCCATTACCACCCAGGGAAGGCTTGAAGGCTGCAGTACTCAGCAACACCATCACCAACAGCAGCACCAGCACCAGCATTACCACCAGCATTACTAGCACCACCATTACCACCAGCATCACTAGCACCACCATTACCACCAGCATCACCAACGCTACATTACCACAAGCATCACCAGCACTACCATTACCACCAGCATCACTAGTACTACCATTACCACCAGCATCACTAGCACCACCATTACCACCAGCATCACCAACGCTACATTACCACAAGCATCACCAGCACTACCATTACCACCAGCATCACTAGTACTACCATTACCACCAGCATCACCACCAGCGCCAAAAACACAGCTACAGCTACAAAACACACAAACACATACACATAACGCACACATACAGAGAAACCCACAAATGTGCACACACACACACACGCACACAAACAGCAGAGACACACATGCACACAGACAGACACACGAACACCAACATACGGGCATGCACACACACCACACACACACACACACACACCACACATCCTCAGAAGTTCAGTAAAGCCTCCATTTTACTCCGTTTGTAGGTTCACACTCGGTTCTCTCATCCTGTTGATGAGATTGACAAAGGAGAGAGGGAAAGAAAGAGGGGGGGAGAGGAAAAGTGAAACATTTCAGCACGCTGTCATTCGTCACCACGGCGACTCGGAGAAGTTTCACCGCGTCGCCCCGGCAACTCGGCAAAGTTACGGTGCGGAAAAGCGATTTTAGCTCCGGCAAGCCGGAAAACTCTGTTGAAGGGAGTTCATATTTCCCCACCGTCTCCGCATTCCTCTCCGCCTCATCCAAGCGCATAACAGCCGTAAATTCCTCCGCTCGCTCGGATGAACAGAAAAGTTAGCGGGAAAAAAATGATAATTACAGGTGGGGCGTAGGTGCAGCTCCCCCTCCCGCCAGCCAGACAGAGGAATGGGGGGCACAGAGTTTGGCGGTAAGGGCGAGCAGGTGAACTCCCTCTGTGGGAGGTGAAATCACCTCGACAGCCTTAACAAGAGAGTAATTAGCTCCCAGCACTCGAGGCTAACTGGCTGTTAGCTCAGCACTACAATGGTATCTCCCGTTGGATCAGACAAGCTGATTGGATAGGCACTTTGGACCAGCTGATTGAACAGCCACAACAGACAAGTTGACAGGATAGCCACATCAGACCATCTTATTGGTTAGCCATATCAGACCAGCTGATTGGATCGCCGCATCAGACCAGCTTATTGGCCTGCCACATCAGACCAGCTGATTGGTTAGCCGCATCAGACCAGCTTATTGGCCTGCCACGTCGGGCCAGCTGATTAGTTAGCCGCATCAACCAGCTGAGGGGAGTTCAAGTATCTCAACATCTCATTTATGAGCGGGGGGTTAAAGGGATTAAGGGGTTGTGTACGTGTAGGTGCTGTGGCTGCAGTAATTTAGCTAGAGCTACGCACTTCAAATGGATGGATTTAGGTGATTTTTTTTGGTATTTAATGAAACCACTCACTTTTAGTTGAAGGCGCCTGTATTAACTGGAAAAGAAACCCGTATTGTAATTATATTACATTAATCTAAAGAACAATTTACTTTTTTTTTTTTTAATGTACCAGAGCCCCCTTTACCCAGAGCGACGTACGATGCAGAAGAACATGAGCTCATTCCCCTGATTTATACGAGCATTACAGGCAGCACTGACTCGCGGCATCCCCAGACCCCAGAGGGCCCACATGCAATATCAATAAAGCACTGATGCAAATGCACTGAGCCGAGCAAGGTCCAAAAATATATAAGCCTGAGACCATAAAAAAAGATAACCTGAACTTGTAGAAAAGAAAGGAGAGTTAGGAAGTGGGAATGGGAAGGTGCAGGTCTGTAGAGTTGGGTCTTTAGTCTGGACCAGGGGCGTCCAATCTCATCTGAGACGGGCCGGGTGTGGGTGAATGTTTTTGTTTTTTAGCCCACCACTATGACACCTGATTCTCCTGATTAACTAATCCTGGCCTTCAGGCAAGGCGTTGATAAGCAGAAGCAGGTGTCTTACTGCTGGTCTAATGCAAAAACCCGCCTGCACACACACCAGCCCCTATTTGGATAAGATTGGGCACCCCTGGTCTGGACAATGAGCAATTATTCTGTAGTCCTTGGGGGGGGGGGGGGGGGGTTGTATACACACGCGTCATGGGAGGGACCAAGCAGGAGGTTGCCCCAAGGTTGGAGTGGAGAGAGGTCTGGCTGGGGAGGATGTAGGCATCCACTGAAAATAACAGCTGTTATATTCGCGGCATAATATAGTCGCGTAGCCATGCTCACACTAACCTAGCCAGCGCTCTCTGCACCAATTAAAACACGAGCCGGACGTCTCAAAACAACCGCGAGGGTTCAGAATGAACTATGACCCCCCCCGTGGCCCCGCCCTCAGAAAAGGGTACATGCAGACAGTTGCTGAGCTCACTGGTGAACGCAGAGACCTGCACACGCATGGAAGACCCTATGGCCTCCTTCCAGGGGAGGGTTCTTTTGGAACGGGCGGGGTACGTACAGTAACGGCGTCCCGTCCCGTCGTCTGCGCCGCACCAGGCGCTCTGCGGCGCTCCTTGGGTGGCGGTTTCACCGGGAGGGGGGAAAGATTGCGCAAAAAACCCCGAAAAACCTGCGGTTGGCCCCGACCAGGAAGGCTGAAGGCTCAGAGGGACGGAGCCCGAGGTCTTCCTCAGCGTGGCGACGTTGTTAAATTGTCGCCGTCTCTCCTTTTATTACTTAGCCCCCGCCAATAAAACCATAATGGCTCTGGTGGTTACTGGCAGCCCTCCCTCCCTCCCTCCCTCCCTGTCTCTCTCTCTCTCGAACCCATTTCACCTCCTGGCTTCATGTCTCAATCCCCAGACAGAGGAGGCAATCGGGGTGACGTTAGGGTTCGTCGACGCGAATAAAATGTCTCTCACCTTTCCCGTTACACCTGGGTATTACCAGTGTCTCCTGGTTGCCATGGCAACACTCTGTCTCCCTGGCTTCGAGGGGTAAAGTTCTGTTCCAGCTCCTAAAACGCTGCGAACTCCTCTCCTTCTCTCTGGAGCAAAAGCGTGTCACAATCACGCCGTGTCACAGGTCGAATCGAACCATGTCACAATCGGATCAAATGATGTCACAATCGAATCAAAACGTGTCACAAACAAGTGAACCATCCCATGCCTACAAACTCCAGAGTATCGAGTGCCCATGTAGATATCGAGTCTCGTAAATGAAACACACATGGTGCTAAATGCCTTCTTGTCATTCATGCTCTTGTACAATTCTGATGGAAGTAGTATGCAGCCTGACCTGTTTCTTCCCCCGTTAAATCTCTGTGTTAAAATGCCTTCCTCCCTGTTAAATCTGTGTTAAAATGCTGATCTCCCTGTTAAATTTGTGTGTTAAAATGCTCTTCTCCCTGTTAAATCTGTGTGTTAAAATGCTCTTCTCCCTGTTAAATCTGTGCGTTAAAATGCTGTCCTCCCTGTTAAATCTGTGTGTTAAAATGCTCTTCTCCCTGTTAAATCTGTGTGTTAAAATGCTCTTCTCCCTGTTAAATCTGTGTGTTAAAATGCTCTTCTCCCTGTTAAATCTGTGTGTTAAAATGCTCTTCTCCCTGTTAAATCTGTGTGTTAAAATGCTCTTCTCCCTGTTAAATATGTGTGCTAAAATGCTGTTCTGATATCAAACAAGACCCTGGTGCTGTTCCAGAAATGAACAGTGGCATTTCAGACGAACAGCCATGGCCAGGCCTTTTTCTAAGCCCCGCCTCCTTCCCCCCCCCCCCCCCCCATGTCCACGTCTCCATCACCTGCAGAACAGAGCCGCGAGGATGGAGGAAGAGCCTATTTATACCCTCCATTTTATGAACACAGGCGGGGGGGGCGGAGGGTGACGCTCAACAGGCTGAGGGACGGGGAAAGGGAAAAAAAAGTGGGGGAGGGGGTTGCAGGCGGTTTCCATGGTTACCGTTTCCTTTGAAGAGACCTCCTCCTCTTGGTTGCATGCTACGTATTTCATCTCTCTCTCTCTCTCTCTCTCTCTCTGAATTCAATTTCAAATTTTCAATTCGCTTTATTGACAGCTATACTCATATCGCCAAAGTAAGATATAGAACATAGGATTATAGAAACCACATATACATCATGTAAAATCTCTCTCTGTCTCTCTCTATTTATCTCGATCCCTCTTTCTCTACATCACTCTCTCCTTCTTTTTCACGGTCTCTCTCTCTCTCTCTCTCTCTCTCAACCTGAGTGACTTGAACCTGCAAGCTCGCTCAGTTACAGCCCTCGGGGAAGATGCACATTTCTATAGTGTGAAAGGTGAATGGAATGCAGGCTGAGAAGGTGGGGGTACGAGGTGGGTTGGGGGGTGGGGGGGGGGGTGGCGGGGGGGCTGCGTCACATCAGGATTACACCCAGGAGGTCTCAGAAACCCTTAATATCACCAATCCAACCAGGTGCAAGGCTCTTATAACACCTCCTGTCACAGAATACACACACGCACCTGACAGTCAGAAGAGGTGACCTGCAGAGAAAAGGGGAAGGGCTCTGCTTAGGTCACTTCCTGTCCCTATAACGCTGTCCCATATTTCATATTTAATCCGGCGTGCGGCAGGACTTTTCTTATTGCATTCCCTGTAATCTCACACATTACAGGTGGGGGGGCAGGTGGCTTTCCTGGTGGCTTGTGGCTTTCCTGCAGCCCAGACTGAACAGTGTTCAAAGGCACTGGACAGAGTCGTTAGGGTTAGGGTTAGGGTGCGTGTGTGTGTGTGCGTGTGTGTGGGGAGGGGGGTTGGGGTGTATAAACCCTTAAACATCTCAGAAACATTCAAGCATCAGTTCCCGTGGAGGGGGGGACATAAGGTTACACCGGGTTTTGCAATGAAAGGAGAATTGTTCTCAAACCGTCCTTGTTGGTCTAAGCACAAGGTCCCGAACGAGCACGTCCCCTAGCGTAGCACGTCTTCCGAAATCTCCACGCGCCAGACTCCAGAGCGA
The DNA here is from genome assembly GCF_018555375.3 of Anguilla rostrata. Classification (NCBI taxonomy): domain Eukaryota; kingdom Metazoa; phylum Chordata; class Actinopteri; order Anguilliformes; family Anguillidae; genus Anguilla; species Anguilla rostrata. The sequence continues at coordinate 77,531,206 of NC_057933.1, read as the reverse complement.
AGCTTCTCCTTCCGTTATTTCTGCGATGTCACGCGTGCCTTTCATCTCGAGATCCCGGCTTTTTAAAAGTTTTGGCACGATAAGCTCCCTTCGCCTCATATTTTCTTGAAGACTCCAACCTGAAATAAATTTTAAAAGCGCGGCTTCCTGGGAGATACGGCTAGACGTCGTTCACCGAGCCACTGAAGTGATGCACCCATTCAGCCAATGAGACGCAAGAGGAGAGAGAAAATGGAAGGAGGTTGATCCGGCGCTTTTGCGAAGCTTTCGATTGGACGGCGAGACGGAGAGTGTCGTCTTTAACGAGGGGCCTCTCCTGATGATGAAGAGGACTTCAATCAAAGATACGAGCCCCTGAATGTCAGAGTTATCCCTTTTTTTTTTTTATCCCTGTCTCAGTGAAGGGTGTCTCGACATCACAAACCAAACAGGGGGCGGGGGGGGTGACGGTACAGAAAGAGAAAGAGAGAGAGAGAAGGGGAGAGAGAAACAAAGAGAATGAGAGAGAAGGAGACAGAGAGAGAGAGAGGAAGGAGTGCATTTCACTCTAATTTCAGCCTTAACAAATCTGACTGTAGCTTAAATGCTGTTCTCCAAAAAAAAAAAAAATCACTTTTCAACTGATAACATACACACACATCACATGAACAGGCAGGTGGACATTGCAATAGAAACAGAAATACAACGGCACAAATATGTTCTGCTGTTTCTGGCTGAAACACCTTCCTGAAGATGGAGAACGTGTCTCCAGTGCAGGAGGTTTTAAATGCAAGGGCTCCATTACAAACAGCCACCCGGCCAAGGCTCAGTGTGTTCATAGCACACCTCCTGAACCACAGTTCCTCCGCCAAACTCCTCTTACGGTGACAGATTCAGATCCGGGGCGGGGCGGGGGGGTGGGGGGGGGGGGGAAGGGGGTTCGGAGGTCAGAGAAAAGGAGGATGAGGAGGAGGTTCACCCATTCAGAACCTCCAAAACCCCGCTGACAGCATCAGTGCGAAAGGGGTGCTCCTAGCTTGGGCTGAATATGAATGCAGGCATGCAAGTGTGTGTGGGTGTGTCTGTGCGTGTGTGTTAATGCAAGGTCTCTTGAAGAGACCTGTGCATGTATGTGTTTGTGTGCATGCATGTGTATCCAAGTACCTGTGCGTGTACAGTATGTCCATGTATGAATGCATGCGCATGCATGTACCTGTACATGTATGTGCAAGTGTGCATTCATGTGTAAGGGCATACCTGTGCATGCATGTGTAAGGGCATATCTGTGCATGTATGTGCATGTGTGCATGCATGCATATTACATTACATTACATTACAGGCATTTAGCAGACGCTCTTATCCAGAGCGACTTACACAACTTTTTTGCATAGCATTTTACATTGTATCCATTTATACAGCTGAATATATACTGAAGCAATTTCGGTTAAGTACCTTGCTCAAGGGTACAACGGCAGTGTCCTACCCGGGAATCGAACCTGCGACCTTTCGGTTACAAGTCCAGTTCCTTACCCACTGTGCTACACCCCGTCCCCGCATATGCGTGTATCTGTGCATGAATGTGCATGCGTTCATGGTTTGTGGATGTTTGTGCATTCGCATGTACGTCAGGTCAATTTCCTCCACTCATACAAACTCAGTCCATCACCCTTCATCTGACACACGCTCTCTCTCCCTCTCTCCATCTCAGCCTCCCTCTCTCCGTCTCTCCCTCCCTCCCTCCCTCTCTCCCTCCCTCCCTCCCTCGCCCTCATCGCGGTGGTTTTTCTTTCACTTAATTACTGCGTTTAGCACAGTGTTAAGCTACTGCTTTGGCAACCTGCCACGCAAAGCTGGAAGCCACGTTTGCCACACACAGCGAATCGTACCCCTGACACCTCTCACACACCTAATAACACCCGCACACACACACACACACACACAGACACAAACACACCTACTAACACCCGCACACACACACACATACACAGAAACACACCTACTAACATACACGTACACAGACACACAAACACACATACTAACATCCACATACACACACACACACATATACACACAAACACACACACACACACACACACCAACTAACAGGCATGCACGCATATACACCAACACACACACACCTACCAACACACAGACATACACACACCCATACACAAACACACAAAGACCAACACGCACATACCCACACATTCTAGCTAACATATGCGCACAGAACACACACACACCCACAAAAACACACAAAGAGTACAAAACATTTCTAGAACCGTGCTGAGCACATCTCATTTCGACATTTACCAAAAAAGTGCTGTCACAGTTAGCCCTCAGGCACGCACACAGATACGCAAAATCAGGGAATAGCTTGTGTCTATACAGCATCCTCACAACCTCAAAGTGCACTACAACAGGGGCCGCTCACCTGTACAGCGCCTGTCCGGGGTGGACTAGGCCGAACATGATGGAACCACCTGAGCAGAAGACACGCATGGTTTGTAAGAACAGTTGATTTATCGATCCACGGCCTATTTATCAGTCCTCTGTTTCTGACCGATTGACTTCGGCAGCTTGGGAGAAATGGGAAAAAGTGCAAAATCGGGGGAAAGTTCTTCTCGTGCTCTTGCCGAAGAAACGCACAAGGAGGACACACCATCCCATCTCTGAGGCTGGAGTCAGGCAGCCAAAATAGCCTCAGGAAATGTAGTCCCCCCCCCAGTGAGAACCTTGGCTAATGGTTTCCCCCCCCCCGTCATGTTTTTTTAAGAGACACCCATCACAGGTTTTGCTCCACCTTCATGCGATGAGCGCTAACACTCACCCAGAACTCATAAACGTGAGATACTGAACTTACATTGTTTGTTTGTGGCAGTTTGGGGGGGTGTTGTGAAAAAGCAGGCTGTGGGACATTTCATTATTAGCATGATTTAAGCAACACACACCGCACCAGAAAGGCGGTTTCGTCGGCTGATTTGTGTTTAATAACGGTTCCTGTCCTGTTCGGGACGCCTCCGAAATCTGGGCTTTATCGATCGCCCTGCTTTATTAGAGTCGTTATGTGTCAGGCGGCTGGAAAGTGGGCACAGCTCACCCGTCCATTACAGAGGACAGAGAGAGGTGACTGTGCATGCCTGGAGAGAGGACTCAGCTATGCGTTCAGCCCACTGTGTTCAGCTCAGTGCGTTCAGCCAACTGTGTTCAGCCCAGTGTGTTCAGCCAACTGTGTTCAGGTCACTGTATTCAGCCCAGTGCGTTCAGCCAACTGTGTTCAGGTCACTGTGTTCAGCCCAGTGCGTTCAGCCAACTGTGTTCAGCCCAGTGCGTTCAGCCCACTGTGTTCAGCCCAGTGCGTTCAGCCAACTATGTTCAGCTCAGTGCGTTCAGCCAACTGTGTTCAGCTCAGTGAGTTCAGCCCACTGTGCTCAGCCTAGTGTTTAACACGCACCAGCATGAAGACAAAGACCAAGAGAAAGGGAAAAGATGGAGAGGAAGAGATGGATTGAGGGGACCGTGAGTGTCGGAGTTGGAGCTACACAGTAAAATATTCAGTGTTAAATCAGCTCTTAGTATATATGGGTCCTACTGGACTCAGACAGTATGTCCTTGTTTAGAGTTGAGTTAACACCAGACATTTTACTGTGTAGAGAGACAGAGAGAACGAGAGAGAGAGAGAGAGAGAGAGAGAGAGAGAGAGAGCTGTGGAGAGAGGGACTGAGAGAGCTAGAGCTGGAGAGAAAGAGACATCCATCCATCCATTATCTATGCCCGCTTATCCTGGTTAGGGTCGCAAGGGGGGGAGGTGCTGGAACCTATCCCAGCATGCACTGGGTGAGAGGCGGGAATACACCCTGGACAGGTCGGAGAGAGAGACAGAAAGAAAGAATTTGAATTTGAGGAAATTTGAAAGTGAGAGAGAGAGAGAGAGAAAGAAAACAAGGAAGAGAAGATGGAGAACTGAGAAAATGAAAGCCAGAGAGAGGAGCATAAATTCAGAGCGTAAATACAGACCCTGTGCGCTGAGTCAGAACTCCAAGGGGAATAAAAACTTAAAAAAAGAAAAGAAGAAGAAAGCGAAAAGGCCTCATTAATCAGACCTCGCGTTATTTGCTTAGCAGATTTTCTGACTGCGCGCATCAGGTAATGAACTCACACATCCCCGTGTGTATTTCTCCACTGGAGCTAATCGTCCCGGTCGCACTTGGGGGGCAGGGTGCAGGGGGCAGCGGGAGGGGGGCGGGGGCGGCTGGGTAAAACACAAAGTCTCCCCTCTGAGGACAGAAACACTAAACTCTCAGCAGCCCTCCAGTGCCCAGACCCGAACGCTCACGGTTTGAAATGCAACTGTATTCTTTCCGAAAAAAAACGTCTTTCAGTAGGGGGACAAAGGCTCTCAACCGAGGATCTGTTTTGGCGGGAATGTCGTTCAATTTATTCGCTTTTTCTCGCTGAAAAACCAGCCTGCATTTATTTAATGCTAAGGCCATTTGGACAATAGATCCAAGAAGGGGTAGTTCTTTTGTCATTTTGGTTCGCGTTCGGTCACATGACTATCTAAAGCCACACCCAGTCGCAGCTCCCGAACTGTTCCTCCTGTAGGAATGGAACAGAAACCATCTGAAAATTAGTCCTGCAGCCAGGGACGGGAGGGGAAAGATTCACAAAACACCTCCTTTTTTTTGGCTCCCCTTTTGTCATGCTTCCATGTGCTCCAGGGTTCGAACGGACAGGTTAACCAACCACTTTTAAATAATTAAAATACTGAGACGGAGAAAGCAGAAGAAAAAGAAAAAAAAAAAAAAAAGCGCTGTCATTTTTATCTCCGGGCATTAAAATCTTCTCCAAAAAAGACCTCCAAGTTATTAGACATAACAGCATCCCCCTGCCCCCAACGAACAAGATGTGATGATGGGTTTTGACTCCGCCTCTCCTGCGTGGCAGGCTCCGCCTCCCCCTCTGCATCAGGACCCTGGCTGTGCAACGGTATGCCCTCGCTTGCTAGCGCTAGCTAAGCGGGGGGGGGGAGGGGGGGGTTTGCGGTACCCACGGGGGTGGGGGTGGGGGGGGGAATCTTTGCACGTCTGCTTCTAGCAACACCAACAGAATGCAACCACACCCACACACCCCTCCCCCACACATCTCACTCTCTCTCTCTCTCTCTCTCCCTTCTCCTCTGCCTCCCCATCTCTCCATCGTTTTTCAGCGAGACAGGGACTCAGTGACGTGTTGCCTGGATACATGCGACGTGCATCGAGGATGGGGGGGGGGCTTACGAGGGGGGAAGGAGGGGTGGGGGGGGTCTGTGGTGTGTGTGTGTGAGCGAAAATGTGTGTGTGAGAGAGAGAGAGAAAGACAAGGCTGAACGAGGGCTTGGTCACACATGAAGTTATTCTCCCCTCCATTTGTTAGTCATGCACACGCTGCGAGGGCAGCTCCACAGTGCCACTCTAACCCCTGCTGGACAAAGCACGTCACTGCACAGGCAGTCCCCCAGCCTCCCCACTCCCCCCTGACCTATATTAGCCACTCGCGTATCCGATCGTCCTGGCAACTGATAGCGTAAATAAAGAGCAAATAAACAGCGAGAGACACAAACACGCAAAGCCTGCAAAATGGGGAAGAAGAAACCAGCAAAAAACCTCTCAGTGTGTGTGCGCGCGTGTGTGAGTGCTAGCGAAACGAGTGTGTGCATGCGTGTGTGTGAGTGTGAGTGCCAGTGTAAATGTGTGTGTGCGTGTGTGTGCGCGCGTTCAAACGCGCGTGTGTGTGAGCATGTCTGCATGTCTCTCTGTGTGCGTGCGTATCATGAAAACGATCCACTCTCGCTCCCACAGACAGACCTAAGGTCCTGAGCCGGTGTTGGGACAGCGGGGGACAGCGGTGTGGGGGGGCGGGGAGTGGCGGTGTGGGGGGGGGGTACATGCGCTGCAAAAGACAGTCGTCCGCGCCAGTGTTTTTTAACGAGGCGCGACCTGTCTGGACGAAGATGCAGCAGCCGCCGCCGCCGCCGCCTCCCCCTCCGCCGCTCCGAAGCGTTCAGAGGGAGGAGCGGCACGTCTGCAGGCGGTGAGGCGCCAGCGCCACCTGATGCGCGCCCGCGGTACTGCGGCGCGCTCACTCCTCCACGCCGCATCGGAGTCCGCCGTCAGACACCGCGAGCGAGACGCCGACCGTCCGCCACACCGGAGCCTTCTCCACCCCGGCGACCATTAACCCCTTAGAGCTGTGACATCACAAATACGTGATCAGAATGTTCTCGACTGAACATTCCACTGCTGATGTCACAATCGCTACTGGTGACTGACAGCAGTGGAGTTCTAGAACACCGACTGAGAATTCTGAGAGGGGGGGGAAAGAAAAAAAAAAACAATACAACAAACCAGCTCTTCAAAGGGTTAAACTGCCGCCGCGCCGCGGTCCCAGACAGACGGAGAGCCGCACACAGGAAACGCACGGACTGAATCCCGCCCGGCCCGCGAGTGCGCAGCCCCCTTCCCCAGTCACGTGACTCGCAGTCTGCCGCATCGTTCGTCCCCTCTCCCAGACCTCAGCGCATTCAAACACCCTCTCTAAACAAACACCTGGCACACTAGCAAACTGCAGGGCTGGCAAGCTTTTCTCCACTGAGTGGTACCTGCTCCTCCCTGTCTGACAGGGTTCGGCAGACTGTCTGATGAGTCTCAGGTCTCTATAAGAGAGACACGCTCTCTACAGACAGTCTGAGTGTCTCAGATCTCTATAAGAGAGACACACTCTCTACAGGCTGTCTGATGAGTCTCAGGTCTCTATAAGAGAGACACACTCTCTACAGGCTGTCTGATGTGTCTCAGGTCTCTATAAGAGAGACACACTCTCTACAGGCTGTCTGATGAGTCTCAGGTCTCTATAAGAGAGACACACTCTCTACAGGCTGTCTGATGAGTCTCAGGTCTCTATAAGAGAGAGACACACTCTCTACAGGCTGTCTGATGAGTCTCAGGTCTCTATAAGAGAGAGACACACTCTCTACAGACTGTCTGATGAGTCTCAGGTCTCTATAAGAGAGACACACTCTCTACAGACTGTCTGATGAGTCTCAGGTCTCTATAAGAGAGACACACTCTCTACAGACTGTCTGATGTGTCTCAGGTCTCTATAAGAGAGACACACTCTCTACAGGCTGTCTGATGAGTCTCAGGTCTCTATAAGAGAGACACACTCTCTACAGGCTGTCTGATGAGTCTCAGGTCTCTATAAGAGAGACACACTCTCTACAGACTGTCTGATGAGTCTCAGGTCTCTATAAGAGAGACACACTCTCTACAGACTGTCTGATGAGTCTCAGGTCTCTATAAGAGAGACACACTCTCTACAGGCTGTCTGATGACACACTCTCTACAGGCTGTCTGATGAGTCTCAGGTCTCTATAAGAGACACGCTCTCTACAGGCTGTCTGATGAGTCTCAGGTCTCTATAAGAGAGACACACTCTCTACAGACTGTCTGATGAGTCTCAGGTCTCTATAAGAGAGACACACTCTCTACAGACTGTCTGATGAGTCTCAGGTCTCTATAAGAGACACGCTCTCTACAGGCTGTCTGATGAGTCTCAGGTCTCTGTAAGAGAGACACACTCTCTACAGGCTGTCTGATGTGTCCCAGGTCTCTATAAGAGAGAGACACACTCTCTACAGGCTGTCTGATGAGTCCCAGGTCTCTATAAGAGAGACACGCTCTCTACAGACTGTCTGATGTGTCTCAGGTCTCTATAAGAGAGACATACTGCAGACTGTCTGTGCTTTAGAGCAACTCATAAACACTACCACAGTACTGTCCTGTAGGTTATCACTCCAACCCTAACAAAGCACACCTCATTCAACAGCTTGAGATCTCATTGAGCTGCTAATTTAGCAGAAATTAAAACCTACTGCCTGGGCGATCTCCAGGAACAGGGTTGGGAACCACTAATGAACAACATATACTAAAAAAAATATACAAAAAAAAAAAAAAAAACTTCTGTACAAAAATATTGAGGTTGCAAGGCTAAATATTATCTAGGAGAAAGGGAATCAGCCATGTTGATGTACCAAACCCAGAACTGATGTTGCAAAAACAAGATCTCAATTTATTATTTTATTTTTTTTTCATTAAACTGAAAAATTGTTAACCGCTAGAAGATATTGCATTGTATTTAAGGTACAGTGAGAAGAGGGGGGTATGGTTTCGGACTTGATTCTGGGGACCAACAGCCTATGTTTTCCTTCCTAATGTTAATGTCCACCTCTGAATCATAATGAGCCGTTAACGGTTTTTAATTAGACAAGTAACGTCTACTGAAGGATGATTTTTCCCACTTAAGGCTACATTATGACATAAACAGGTCTGTGTGCCACGAGGAATAACACACATCCCACATCTACATCCTAGGACTTTTAAACCAGATGAAACTAAGGCTTTCATGAATGTGCTGTATGACAAAAGATCCCATTTAACTGCAGTAAGCATTACATTCATACAGGCATGCAGCGCTCTTACCGGCGACTTACACACTTGACAAGCTAAGCGTACGGTCACAAACTAACTATTAGTGAAAATGGATTAGTGACAAAAGCGACCTGACCAACTGATTGAAGTCAATATATATATAATAATATATATAATATAAAAATTTGCAAACAGATGAAGACATTGGCTGTGACAAAAACCACAATAGACTTTGGTTCCTCAGGACTCAGGAGTCTGTAAATCACTGTGGAAGATACTGCATCGGCACTAACGACTACAGCAGTGGTCCTCAAACACAATCCTGGGGGACCTCTGTGTCTGCTGGTTTTCTTTCCAACCTCAACCGCAATCCCAGAATTTTAAATAAGACGTTAATTTATTTTACTAATCTAGGTGCTTAGCAAAGACTCTAGCGGTTGATTAGTAGAATCAGCTATGTGCACCCACACTGGCCCTTTCTGGATAAGACTGGGGACCCCAGCTCTAAGACACGAAAAGCACCTAATTAAGAGAAATTAACAGCTTCTTCGAACTCTGGGATTTCAGTTGAGGTTCGAATGAAAACCAGCACACACGGTGGTCCCCCAGGTCCGAGAACCACTGGTCTACAGGTAATACGTATCAGAACATTAGTCATGAAATTCCAGATGTGAAAAAAATGTGTGAGGCTAATGAAGCAAACCCAAGCTTCTGTTCTGTGGGCCTGCAGACCTGATGTAGCACAGCGAGCCTTCGGTAATGAACCCAAAGAAATCCCAAGAGATTGGCCTTTTGCATCGGGCAAGTAAACACACTTGGCCTTTTCTAAATCAGCAAAACAAATACATTTGGCCTTTAAAATCAGGCCAGTGAACACAAGCCACTCCCACTGTGATGGGCGATGTAAATGAGGGGAAATCACACGTCGCTGTCAGGCTGTTCCCTGTGATGGAGTGACTCAATCATACCCCCCCTCCCCTCCCCACGCCCCCCCACACGCTGACCCTGTCGTATGGTTTTTGGGAGTTGGTTTTTGAGGTGCTGCTATGCTCCGTGACCCCCCCCACACACACACACACACACACACATGCATGTATGCATACCCACTCTTCAGACTACAGGGGTCATCAGCTCCTCATCCTCTCTGTCCCGTCCTGATTGGCCGTCATGACAGAAGACGGGCGTGCTGACAGCCAATGGCGGGATCAGGGAGAGATTAAGGGGCCGGCGCTGTAAACTGCAATCAGAGTGAGACACAGGACACACTTCCCCCCTGCAGTCTGGGGTCAAATGACTAATCCCTTCTCTCCCCTCTTCTTGTTTTTTTTTTTGAGCGTTAAAAATTGGCATGACAAAATATTCCAGGGAAAAAAGCAACGGGCCTCCTTACTGAAGTCTCCTTTGATCTGTGCTTTTAAAAAATGAATCCCCTTTAGGCACAGCACCACATTTAACGAGATGCATTAAAGCTGTCAAAAGGAACAGAGCGGTACTTTTATTTTGACATTTGTGTTCCGCCCCCCATCTTCATTCACCTCGTCTCTCGCGACCGCACTTCCTGGAACCAGTGCCAATTGTATCGCCGCGCCAAACTTGACCCTGAAGGATCGCAGAACCCTTCTCTCCTGTGTAAACCCTGCACAGGTTTAGCTCCACGCATTTATAAATCCCCGTCAACACCTCTCGCACCCGTGCGAAATTTACCTTTAAAAAATTTATACAGACTGTCTCTGGAGCACTCCAGCCAATTTAGCCTGACAAAAAAAAAAAAAAAAGAGTTTGAGAACGATTGTCAAACACAGACGTGGCGTACGGCGTCACCTACCTCGTGAGAGCGGATCGATGAGCCGTTCGCGGCTGCCGAGGCCGGTCATGTGACCCGCCCGTACTCAGCACACGCTCGCTCGGTCCCTCGGATGCCAGAATTTTCTTCGTCGTCCTGAACGAGCAGCAGGAGGGCTCCTACGCGGTACGTTGGCCCCGGCAACAGCGCATCACTTTAAACTTCACGCGCCTCCCATGCGCTTATTATGGGATGGCATTCGTCGGTAGAATATTAGCAACGGGAGAACGACCGGACCGGAGCTTTTACATTCAGATATGATACAGAATGAATTCACACCGCGCGTGGACAAATTCCTGGATTACTAGCGTTGAGACTGAAATGATAAAATGCGATGCATATCAGACTTGCCAAGAACCTGTAGCCAGAAACAGTCGTATAAAAAGAAGTGTAATCAGGGCTTTAATTGATCCATTTAAGCTGCCAATTCATTGCATTTGAGGAGTTGAATTGCTTTAGGGCAAATATAAAACCAGCAGACCGTGTAGGGAGGACCATTTGGGGAGTCCTAACTGACTATAGTGACTGCCCATCATGGCAAAATGCTCTAAGATGTGTTTCTCAAAGTAGCAACACAGCTAATATATAAACTTCCCATCATGGTGTAATACACTCTATGGTATGTTCCTCAAAGTAGCAGTATACCTACTATATCGACTGCTGATCATGGTAAAACGTTATATGGTACGTTTCTCAAAGTGGTAGTATACCTACTATATCAACTCCTCATCATGGTAAAATGCTCTATGGTACGTTTCTCAAAGTAGTAGTATACCTACTATATCAACTCCTCATCATGGTAAAATGCTCTATGGTACATTTCTCAAAGTAGTAGTATACCTATCAACTCCTCATCATGGTAAAATGCTCTATGGTACATTTCTCAAAGTAGTAGTTACTTCACTCCTGCAGGGTAAATGTCTGGTACATTTCAATGCAGTAACCTGCAGTGTCTCATACCTGCTTCCAAACGAAAGTGCCATCTGTACCTCCAACAAAAATAAGATAAATTAACGACTTGAGCCAAAGCAATGAGGGAAGTCCTAACACACCGACTGGACTGCCCGAGATTGCATTTTCAAAGTTTAATTTAATCAAAGCTGCGGTTGGAAATTATAAAAATTAATTAACCGTTTTAAACACGGTCGCATTTGTCTTAAATCATTTCCAGTTTGGACTAACCAGCCTCGCCCGACCGACAAAACCGCAGAGGAAGACAGAAAGCTCCAAAATGCCAGTGTTATTAAATCTTTCAAGTGTTGAGAATAAATGTAATATCTTGCACACATTCTGCCATCTGTGATTTTGAAAGCTTTTAAGGATCAGACAGTAGAGTGTGAGCAGAATATCAAACAGGATCCTTTCCTCCCCAGCGCCGTGTAAAAAAGAAAAGAAAGACTAAAAGACTAAACCTTCTGAAAATCTTTAGAATGTTTATAAGATTGAAAGAGCACGAGAAATCTGCAGCAAATGGAAAATGTACATAAATATGTACACGGGAGATATTCAGAGCAAAAAAAAAAATCAAATCAAACATACTACCCCCCCCCCCCCCCAAAATACAGTAGGTGAAAAACAGCCAAGCACACGCCACACACTACAATCTCAGACCTTCGCAGACTGGGAAGCTTTTCGCTGAAGTCAAGCAGCCTTTCCTGAGGCCTGCAGCCCATGTCTAGATGCTTTTACTCTCAGTCGCATCCTGTTAATAAAGAGCAGTGACCCGAGCAGTCTGATCTCCAGACCGACAGCTCACAGCTCCAGCAGCTGTGCAAGGAGGTCTGAGCACCACAGCGAGCAGACTGGCCCCCATACACCACCAGACTCACACAACCAAACTGATACACAACCAAACCCACACCACCGGCCCTCATACACAACCAGACCCACACCACCAAACTCATACACAACCAAACTCACACAACTGGCCCCCATACACCACCAGACTCACACCACCGAACTCACACAACTGGCCCTCATACACCACCAAACTCACACAACCAGCCCTCATACACCACCAAACTCACACCACCAAACTCACACAACTGGCCCCCGTACACCACCAAACTCACACAACCGGCCCTCATACACAACCAAACCCACACAACCGGCCCTCATACACAACCAAACTCACAACTGGCCCTCATACACAACCAAACTCACACAACCAAACCCACACCACCAAACTCACACAACCGGCCCCCATACACCACCAAACTCACACAACCAAACCCACACAACCGGCCCTCATACACAACCAAACTCACACAACTGGCCCCCATACACCACCAAGCTCACACAACCGGCCCCCATACACCACCAGACTCACACAACCAGCCCTCATACACAACCAAACTCATACAACTAAACACACAACCAGCCCTCATACACAACCAAACCCACACAACCGGCACTCATACACAACCAAACTCACAACCAGACCGGTGAATTGTCCTGAACCACTGGGCGGAGTTTCAATGTGCCGTCAGCGACTCAGCCACCCAAAACACAGAACAGCTCACGACTGAATACAGGCAAAATCAGTTTTATTTTAGACGGTATTTTAACTTGCATAAGACAGAACCGTTAGTGAGTGGAGATACAAAGCAAGCGGAAGTTTATCTGAAATACCGATATTCTAAAAATATTCTTATATAGAACTTTATCTTCCCCGTAGACAGAAGCAGCTTTACAAACAGGTTATGGCAACTCAACAGCCTGAAAGTAAATTCATTTCTCACTAACTTTAAAAAGAAGAACTGCAATATTTTACATACATTTAATAGCATATCAGAAGATTTATGGAGGAGGAGGAGGGGGGGTAATATAAATTCTCCTTAAATGAAGAGTCATACTTTTCACCAAGTAATTAATTCTGCTCTGTCCCCTTCTCTCCATTAAGCATTAGTTAGAAATTATAGCATCCTTCCTACACTAGTGTCAATATACTCAATCTGGAACTGTTCCCATAGTAACCAGGAAAGCTGAAATGTTACCCATTAGAACAGAACAAGACGACAGCTTTGTGGTATTATTATTATTATTTTTTTCCTGTACAACAGCAATCTAACTTATTGCCTTGAGTAATTCCCACATTTGGCCAGCAGAGGGTGCACTTCCAAAGGCCCCTCCGGTTCTCCCCCGATAATCTCAGGGGAGGAGAGGCGTGGCAGGGGCGAGGGCCGGAGGTTACGCACGTTTAAGCACACGGTTCGCCGTCGGAGGAGCATGAGGGGGAGGGCTTCAGTCCCAGGCTTCCCAGTCATCATCTTCCAGCTGAAAAAAAAAAAAACATGAACAATTTAATGCAGCCCCTGTGCTGATTGCTGTGGTTTCCACCAGCACTACTACAAATCTAAGGGGTACCGAGGTGGGTCCAAGAGGAACTCCCATCTGAACTGTTTCGGTTCAAGCTGAACAGCAAATTCTTTCAATTTCACAAATACTTTAAGTGTTTGACATTTTCTATGACTGAATTATGATATTATCATATATGATATGATATTTTCCTCCCCCCCCCCCAAAAACAAATTTTCACCCATCAAAATATTTTTTATTTTATTTCCACAATCATCGCACACACAGTATCAGTATTGGCATAAATGAAATGTACCATACCGGCCCTGTTGCGTTGACTTTGGAAAGTGCTATCTGAACTTCCTCTTCTGTCATGTCCAAGTCAAAGTCCTTTTCCCAGTCCTCGCTGATGTCTGTGCTGGACCCTGCAGAAAAAAGGGGCCCAAGGCTTTAAAGAGCCCAGAATCAACATCTACCAACCCCTACCAACTCTCAAAAGCCCAGAATCAACTCTAACTAACCCCCCTAAGCCTAGAATCAACTTCAACCAGCTCCCCACAACCCATCCAGAATCAACTCCTACCAACTCCCCTAAGACTAGAATCAACTCCTGCCAATTCCCCACAACTCACCCCGAATCAACTCCCCAAAGCCCACAATCAACTCCTGCCAATTCCCCACAACCCACCCAGAATCAACTACTACCAACTCCCCACAACCCACCCAGAATCAACTCCTACCAACTCCCCACAACCCACCCAGAATCAACTACTACCAACTCCCCACAGCCTAGAATCACCTTCTACCAACTTCCCACAGCTCACACGGAGCACAGGGGTAGCGGAGAACAACAGAAAACTAAGGGTGGGAGACACAGATAACTATACAGGAATGCCACTACACTTTAACTCACCCGGTTCACACGATCCAAGCAAACTCGGTTTCCCCAGTGTGTTTAATTTTATTAGTGTTTTTAATAGCAAGCTGGCAAATTGACACCTCTATCACAGGGTAATGTAATACTATGCTGCTGGAATTACAGGAACCAGGCCAAGACATTTACTTCAGTAATCTCAACACAAATGAAAACCTTGTTACCAGCCTTGGCAGGAAACACTTGGCACATTAATGGATGTTTTAAAAGAGAAAAACAGGCTCGGCTCTCCACATAAACCCAAGATTGGAGCAGACTCAGCATTAATGAAGCCCTCCATATTGGTGGCCCGCTCCACACTGCCCAGTTTCCCGCTCGTTCTTACCGCTCTCGGGGCGTGCCTCACCTTTCTTGCCGTTGTTGGAAGGGGTGGACTTGCCGCTGTCCGAATTGAGCTCGAACACCCTCAGGTCCTGCGCCACCTCCTCTTTCACAGTGTCTGTCCGGGGGGCGGGCCTGGGGGCGGCGGCGGCGGCGGCGGCCTCGCCTCCTGCCCCGCCCGCTCGCGTCTTTGGGGGTTGGTCGGTCTCCGTGGGCGGGGTTTCGGGCTGGGGGACCCTGCCGTCCACCTCCTGCTCCCCCAGGCTGGCCTCGGCCATCCCGCGCGTCAGCTCCTCGGGGGGACCCGTGGCCCCCACCTCCTCCGGTGACCCCGCGGCCCCGCCCTCCTCCGGACTCCTCTCCAGCTGGGTGGGCGGGGTGGCGCTCCCGCAGCTGGCCGAGGGGGTGACGGCGGTTTCGGTAGGGGGCGACGTCAGGGAGGCGGAGTCGGTGGGCGGGGTGCGGGGTTCTACCGGCGGGGGCGTGAAGTCCAAACGAGACGAGGAGGCGGAGCCCAAAAACTCATCTGTCCCAAAACGAAGAGGAGAGGAACAGACAGGACACATTCAGCTGAGGAGTGGAGCGTCACAGCTCATTCAGAGAAATTCTCCCTATGAAATCTCACAACGTACATGTGGCACCCGCTAGCATTGCGGACCGCCATGTTGATTTAAACACACAACCCTCCTGTGCTGGCTAACAAGCAGACGCTCAGACATGTGCTCGAATCCCATGTAGAGCTTTTAGTTATGCAGTCCCAGAACAAGATAGTTAACACGAGCTGTATCAGCTCATGAATGTGTGAAAAAATAAAACTGGTCCATAGAAAACGTTTTAAAATCCACATTCAGTTGACCCAAGAACATCTACCAAGGTGATGCCCCCCCACACTTCCCAATCTTGCCACGGACACATATGACCCCACTGCAACAGCAGAGCAATGCACTAGGGCAGTGATCTTCAGTCATGATCCCGGACAGCCACAGGCTCTGCTGGATTTTGTTGTCACTCGGCACTTGATTGATCAGTTAACGCAGTCTGTTACACAGTTAACGCAGTCTGTTACACAGTTAGCTCACCTCACCTGGCTTCTTGGGTCTGAATTGGTTTTTTTTTTTTAAAACCCGCAGACCCTGCAGCTTTCCAAGACCGGGGACTGAAGATAAGCGATCCAGGGTCCCTCAGAATTACATCCCTTCATTATTACTGCATGCTGTTGCCGTGAGCGACACTTATCCCCACAGACAAGCCCTACAAGCACCGGGGCTGCTCGGCCTCCTTGAAGCACACCTTCGTGCTTTTAAATGTTTCTGTTCGTACTCTTTAGTGAATGGAGTAGTGATCTTCATTCCTGGGCCTGGGGAGCCGCAGGGTCTGTTGGTTTTTTTGTCTTTGCTTTAATATCAGCAGCTGATTCAGACCCGAGACATCGGGTGAGGAGAGTTAACTGTGTAACAGGCTGCTATATCTGATCAATTAAGCGCAGAGTAGCAACAAACAAGACCAGGTTAAAACGTGGTACATGGCTGGACCTAACACACGTGATCCGGCCGACCAATGGTGTGATTCATAACTCGGCCGACCAATGGTGTGACTTCATCACTCACTCAGTCACTCACTCACTCACTCAGTCAGGCACAGACATTCGCATTTGTAGGGCTGGCCCCGCTGTTGCGGTCCAGCCAAAAACAGCAGACCCTGCGGCTCTCCAGAACCAGGACTGAAGAGGACTGGTACGGAGGTCATATCCTACAGGCCCAGGAATGACTGCCCTGTACTACTGAAGCCAGAAAGCACAGCTAACATGAAAAAAGAACATCAGACTACATTTGGATGGATGAATAATGCAGTGTAAACAGGAAGTGGCACACGCACCCTCCTCTTCCTCTTCCTCCCAGCCCAGGGCCTCCGAATGCGTCACCTGCTCCGCCCTCTGCTTCAGGGCCACTCTCCGCGCCTCTTCCTGACAACGGCACAAAAAAAACAGGTAAAGGTCAAAGTTCAACTCCTTCAGCTCTTACAAGCAGTGACTACATGCAGGAGTCCCAATGCTCAACGCAGTTCCAGCCCAAGGAGTCACACTCATGAACCCACTGCCCACTCTACAGCTACAAAGTTACACAAAACATGGACTGAACTACCTCATCGAGCACTAAACTACATTACTGTAACAAGAGCAAAGAACCACAGACACTCAAGACAGGAAACGTTACACCTAATCATGTTGGGGAGCTGAATCTGAGGGTTAGAGTCGGGGTGTAGGAACAGAGTTGCAGTCAGAAGAGTCTTCAGCCTGCGACACAAAATGGCCGACATATCCGCTCTCTCCACACACTTCCAGTTCAGCAGAACAAACTAGCTTATCAGCGTCATTCAAGGCGGCCATATTGTGTCCATTAGCGTAGTGTGACGAGGGCTTCTCACAGAACAAGACTAACACTCAGGAACAGAAGGGGCTGGTTTGATAATTATTTCATGAATTATCTTTTCATTTATGAACAGCAGACTAATTAAATTACATACGTAGATGACACGTCAGTGACAGGTCTAATATTACAGAGAAGAAAGATGCTATATCATTTTCAGGCCCGACAGAAAATAAGTTTAGGTACTTACATTTTTTTTTTGTTGACATAATACAAGTGTGTTGAACATGTTGCAATTAAAACTTTTTTCCAAAATAGTATTTACTTCATTTTTATTGAATGTCCCTTGTAGTGTAGGCTTCGGTAAAGTAGAGATTAACAGAAGGGGACAAAAATGAAATGCAGGGTTTTAGGAGAATGAAGATGTTGAAGAGGTTGACAGACTGACTAAAAGGTGTAAAAATGTTTTACATCGCACGGGAAGTTAGTTTCAGGAAAATGAGGGTGACACTACCTTATATAAAGGAGGTTGAGGAAGTGTCCAGATATAAATATATTGGGACTCCGATGGCAACTTGGAAGTTGGAAAAGCATATTTAGAAAAGCTATTCAGAAGTGAACCAGCGACCATCACTTCCAATACAAACACAGATCTTTCAAAGTGGATACAGGACCTTTAAAGCTTTAAAATTTAAAAGGTTTTATGCAGACATTTATCTAAAGTGACTGCACAACTGGGTTTTTTAAATATAAAATCCATTTGTACCACCATTTTACTGGGGTAATTCAGGGCAAGTACCTTTGCACAAACGTCCAACAGAATCAGCCAAACAGCAATCCCATGTCCAGGCTCTCTATTACACCAAGTCCAATATTAATTTTTAATAAAAAATTATACTTATGCTAATATTTACAATGTGTTCCATATCGTTGAGAGCGCTTACGCTTCAGTGGATTTGATGAGTTTCCTTGGTGACCCAATTTCCTGTTTTCACACATGAACTCCCCCCGCCATTTTATCATCCCCAGACCAGCGCTGGACTTTGGGATTCTCCTTCGCTCGATCGCGGCCTGTTGTGTAAGGAGCAGCTTTCCCCCGATCGCCCCCACCACCTGTTCCCTACCATCCATCAAAACACCCGGCAGCCCTTATCCACAAAACACACACATGCTAAAGTACCCACAAAACAAACACTCGCACACACACTCACACTCACTCACACTCACACTCACACACAAACACATGTCCTCAGCCTTCACTTTCTGCTACTGGCTCCAGGGTACTCAAGGAAAACCAATAATTCTACACAGAGCGTAGAATTAATTTCCAATTAACCTCCAATAGTGCTGAGCGATATAATGTAATGATAATTAAAAATAGTTAAAAAAACATACAAGAACTTTTTATAATCATAAATATTGTGTATTGTCCAGCCCTGATCTCCAAGTGCCCAATTACACGACGGACCCAGAACACCCAGGTGATCCTGACCACAGTCGTCTGCGCAGACGAGAAAACCAGCTGTTCACCAGCGCGCGCACTTGCACGGTCTGACCACCAGGTGGCGAATGGAACGTTCTCCTGAACGTGCGGGCAGCACCGGAGGTGGTCAGCGGCTGTGGTTGTGGACGCTAGGCCTTGGAAAGCGGCTTTAACGGCTGTTCTTTTGCCTCACGGGCACACGCTGTGGCACAGAGAGGCGCGGTTACCTGGTCCAGCTGAAAGACTTTGTAGAAGTAGCGCTGCCAGAACTCGGAATGGGCCACCGCAGCAGGAACCTGTGGCGTAAAATGGTAAATGGACTGCATTTATATAGCGCTTTTATCCAAAGCGCTTTACAATTGATGCCTCGCATTCACCAGAGCAGTTAGGGGTTAGGTGTCTTGCTCAGCGACACTTCGACATGCCCAGTGTGGGGGATTGAACCGGCAACCCTCCGACTGCCAGACAACCGCTCTTACCTCCTGAGCTATGTCGCCCCCTGGCGTGAAGAGGACCGGCTCAAGGACAGGGCAGTACAGACACAATTTCCCAACGTCAGCCCGGAAGGTTCACAGAAGCCCAGGAAGACAGCCTCTCTTCCTCCCCCTCTCTTTCTCACTCTCTCTCTCTCCCTCGTACTTTATACTTCATATCAAAACATAACTATTTCTCTGTTCCAAAGGACAGTCAGTCATAAAATGTACTGATATTAATCAGCCCGCCTATCCCACCAACGTCCCAACCCCGCCCCGCCCCGAACAGACAGACTTATGAGAGTGCCCTTGGATGCAACAAACGGCAGCGGACCGTACCATTTTTGTGTAAAGGGACCGGATGGAGGGACTGTTGACCAGGAGTTCAGAGATCTCCCCTTTCTTCTCCTCCAGAGAGAAGCCTTGGAGCCAGGCTTCAAACTGCTCTGGGGGACCTGCAGCAAAACACAGGCATAGTCAAACGCATACCTACACACAGTGGAGAGGAGACAGGCCTACTCAAACGCATACCTACACACAGCAGAGAGGAGACAGGCCTACTCAAACGCATACCTACACAGCCTACACACAGCGGAGAGGAGACAGGCATAGTCAAACGCATACCTACACACAGCGGAGAGGAGACAGGCATACTCAAACGCATACCTACACAACCTACACACAGCGAAGAGGAGACAGGCCTACTCAAACGCATACCTACACAACCTACACACAGTGAAGAGGAAACAGGCATACTCAAACGCATACCTACACAACCTACACACAGCGAAGAGGAGACAGGCCTACTCAAACGCACACCGAAACACAGCGGAGGGGAAACAGGCCTACTCAAACGCATACCTACACACAGTGAAGAGGAGACAGGCCTACTCAAACGCACACTGAAACACAGCGGAGAGGAGACAGGCCTACTCAAACGCATACCTACACAACCTACACACAGTGAAGAGGAGACAGGCCTACTCAAACGCATACCTACACACAGTGAAGAGGAGACAGGCCTACTCAAACGCATACCTACACAACCTACACACAGCGAAGAGGAGACAGGCCTACTCAAACGCACACCGAAACACAGCGGAGGGGAAACAGGCCTACTCAAACGCATACCTACACACAGTGAAGAGGAGACAGGCATACTCAAACGCACACTGAAACACAGCGGAGAGGAGACAGGCCTACTCAAACGCATACCTACACACAGCAGAGAGGAGACAGGCATACTCAAACGCATACCTACACACAGTGAAGAGGAGACAGGCATACTCAAACGCACACCTACACACAGTGAAGAGGAGACAGGCATACTCAAACGCATACCTACACACAGTGAAGAGGAGACAGGCATACTCAAACGCACACCGAAACACAGCGGAGAGGAAACAGGCATACTCAAACGCATACCTACACACAGTGAAGAGGAGACAGGCCTACTCAAACGCATACCTACACACAGCGGAGAGGAGACAGGCCTACTCAAACGCATACCTACACACAGCAGAGAGGAGACAGGCCTACTCAAACGCACACCGAAACACAGCGGAGAGGAAACAGGCCTACTCAAACGCACACCAAAACACAGCGGAGAGGAAACAGGCCTATTCAAACGCATACCTACACACAGCAGGGAGGAGACAGGCCTACTCAAACGCATACCTACACACAGCAGAGAGGAAACAGGCCTACTCAAACGCATACCTACACACAGCAGAGAGGAGTGTCTCAAGTCACTATCAAAGGGACGGACGTATTTTCAAAACCCAGGAGGGAACTGGATGAAATATTTGCTCTTTAAATTACAGAATACGATCTTCGAGATGTAAGCACTGCACAGCATCTAACTGCATTTCATACTGAGCATCATTTAAATGGAAGAGCACAAAAACACATGTGCAGGTTTGTAACCCCCCCCCCCGAAGAGCAGAGGTTATGTCAGCTGCAGGAGCAAAAGGGCCACCAAGCCCTCCTGGGCCGTGGGACAGGAAAAGCAGGTCTCACAGGCACTGCATTCTAGAGCATTCTAGAACAGGAGCCGACGTACTGTGGCCCCAGTGACGTGAGCACCGAAACGTGGCTGCGTACGCTTCCTCCACCCCGGTGAGCCTAACTCCCATCACAAGCCAGGCCAGAGCCAGACTCAAAAACAGGAAGACGTGTGTAGAGTGGAAACTGGCAAAAGAGAACGTTCTAGAACCGGATATGGCTGGGGCTAAACGGGCAAAGCACAGATGCTAAAAGACTAAAAGTGCTTTATCATCTGGCACAACATGCCCCACAGGAATGGTGCCTTCTCTTTTCGTTAGAGGAAAGTGGACAGCATGCCTACGCATGCGCAATCCCTAAATCGAGAGTGGTGGTCGCAGCAACGCGTGCAGCCAACGAATACGACAGTGCGTAAATCATTCTGAGTGACCAATCGACTGAAGGCATACAGTAAGCTCTGAGCGAGCAGAGTTCATGAAGCTAAAGCTGATCATGTCGATGATGTCACCCATTGAAGCCAGTCAGCTGAACGGCCCTGATCATGTGACGGAGGGCCGCCGGTGGCGCAAAGCAGACTTTTCCCAGCCCTCCGCTGGGCAGCAGTGTCTAGGGAACGGCGGTAACGACGGCAACGGCACGTACCGTCAGGCTCATTGCAGTACGTCGCCGGGTCTGCCTGTAGGCTGTACAGACGGGCCTGCGAAACAGAGACGCCAGGTCAACAACACAGTCACACAATGCAATATGGGTAAAGTGGCGATCCTTAGTATTTTCTCATTTTAAAATGCCATTTTTGATACCTTTTCACACTGGCATATTTGTAGCAATATTGATTCAATGTGTTTACATTCTGAAAGTTCTCCTATATATGCTATTAACCACCAGTGGTGCCAGGTGCTACAATCCAGCCCAGTATTCAAATAGGATGATGCACACATAGGAAGTTGCACGACGAAAGAGAAAGAGCCTAAAATCCAAAAAGCGGAGGTCTGAATGAGGTTGTATACATTGCTCAATCCTACCATGCAAGACGCCATTGTTGGTGGTCTCTAGGCAGGTCTTCTTTCCCCAAAATATGTTACTGCTCGATTATCTTCTCGGAAGAATAAGCACTTGACGTACTCCTAGCAATAGCTTTGTCTAGAATACAACTCCGGTATTTGGAGTCTGAAATAAAACTTTTGCGACCACCAATCACCACAGATGTTGCCAAATCCACCAAAACTGAAAAAACTTGAGGATTGGTACTTTAATAACCACAGACAGGCTAATCAGCACAGGCATAAGGGCTCTCTGATCGTAATGTCTAGTTTGTCTAGTAATGTCTAGATTGTCTAGTAATGTCTAGTTTACCCGCGCGATTCGCTGGTGCGGCTCACCTTGGTGCTGTCGTACACCTCTGTGGTGCCAGCAGGGGTCGCCATGAGCGTGATGACATCACAATCGATGGTTTTGTCCGGGGGCGGGGCCAGGGTGTCCGTGATCACGCCCAGGAGATTGGACAGGCTCCTCTTCACCTTCTCTGTGGTCTCCGTGGACCCTTCCACCTGTGGACAGAAAGGGGGGGTAAACTTTTTCAGACAGACTGTCTGGCTCGTCACCAACGCCACTCTCCAAAAAGCCAGGGGACGATTAGACCCCCTCCACTAAATGAGTTACAGCATCTTCCATCTCTTCTGTTCTGATCCTACCAGAACTTACAGCAGCTTTCGACACCGTAGACCCCATGATCCTCCTCTCCACCGTGACCTCACTCAGGAACTCACTGCTCTTAAGAGGACTGAATCCTGCATCTCTGGATGTTTCTTTAGGGTTTTCTGGGATGGTGGCTTGTCTCATGTCCAGGGCCTTCCTATAGGGGTCCCCCAAGGCTCTGTATTTGGCCCCCCTCCTCTTTCCCCTGCACAAGCTTATATCATTTCCTGGGTGTGTGTCTCCCATGGTTTTCCACCATCTCTATGCCAACAACACTCTGCTTTTCCTCTCTTTGCCTCCATCTGATACTCAGGACTCACTCTTCATCTCAGACTGAAGGACATCATGCTGGATGATGGACCATCGTCTTAAGCTCAACATGGCTAAAACTCCAGTTCTTCGGCTCTCAGTCAACCTCGAAGCCACCTGCACATTCCCAGCAATTCCTCACCACTGCTACACCACTAGAGCTTTCTTTTAATCTGCTGCAGGACAGCCCCACAGTTTTTTTCTTCAAGAGGCCCAGATCCTACATTATAAATGTATAATGAGATTCTGACAGCAGCCTGGGGACCAATGTTAGAAAAAAAAACCTTTGTTTTTTTTGGCCTCCCCACTGGTGGAGCTGTCCATGACAGGGTGACTCACTTTTCCCTTATTCACTTATGCTGTACATGCATGTAAATATGTGTGCGTAATATAAAGTATTTAAGTACTTTGTTCTGAATTGCAATAAATCTTGCAATTGCAATGCCAGTAAATGGATAGAAGTATGCAATTCAGCAATTAAATAATGATAGCATAATTCATAAATACTGTAACAGAGGCAGCATTCTGATGATAATGTCAGCAAGCGAAGTCTGTTCACTTCGTCAATGTGCACCTCGCGTTCTTCAATGGACGCCATCTTTAATGTCCACCAGTTTGACGTACTGCCCTGTGGTTGAATTACTCACCGCCAGTTTGCTCCGAACGGCGCTGGCCGTCGCCACGATGGAGCACGCCGTGTCATGTTGCACCACGGTGGAGAACTCTGTCAGATCTCGCTTAATAAACTCGTACGCTTCAGAAGACTGTGAAATGGAAGTTCAAAGTAACGTCAACGGCACATCACAGAGCACGATTTACCGTGACAATTACAATCACACACGGCATGCCACACTAGAGACGGGTGGACGGCTTTAAAAACATTTTCTTCAAATACACGCTTGGAGCCACACCATGCTATACGCTGGGTGAACGTCACAAGGCCTACCTTGTCTTTAACGGCCTGGAAGCCCTGCTGTAGCCAGCCTCCCCACCAACCTCCTTCCCTAGTTACACAGGAAAGAACAGGCGCAGCGCTTTAGCCAATGTTACACTCTCTTTCTTAAGTTTCTCTTCTGAACGCTGGTAAATAAATAAATAAATAGAAAACGCAGGGAAATGCCAGGACGTTAAATCATTTTACACCGAAGCAAACGCGTCCCACTGAACATATAGTGCCCAACACGAGCTAACGAACGATGGCGTCATTGAAAATACAACCAATATTTTCAAACAGTTAACGTTAATCCATCTGAAATAAAACTATGAGCGAGTCTAATGTGAAACCCATTTAACGCGTTAGTTAGCTAGCTGGCTAACGTCAGCTAGCCACTTTTAGCTTACATGACAAAAGTAAAACGTGTCTGTCAAGAATGTCATATTTTCCCCCCATTCATCAAAATAATGAAATACACAGTCAAAAAAATACGATACTGGCGTTCGCATGTCATTTTCCTTATCGCTGTGTCAATGCTAAAACATTTTTGTAAACAAACCCAGACGGACTTCCTCTTGTATTCATCCGCAAAAACAAACTGCATCAACAAGCACATCCAAATCATTACCAGCTGTACACGTAAATGTGCATCGAGCCGATAAGTTCTGCATAATAATCCCAAATTGCATTTTTGAACTGGGTAGCGAAGTCTGATAGAAAATAAACAATAAAGATTCCAGCGACATAATACTCACCCTTCAGCCATTTTCAGCGCATGACATCATCAATATTTACTGAACTCTGACCCAACTGACTAAGCAAACAGATGAAGAAAAAAAGATACACCTTTCAAAATTAATTAAAATACATTTTCTAATTGACATTATAAAACCGTGCGTACACATTCACTACAGATATACATTATTTTTTTTAGATATATAGTTCAATCACAATTTCGCTACGGGGTGCGTGAAGGGTCAAACAGTACGGTTACTTAAGTCTTGTTTTCCGATACGCTCAAGGAACGGGTTCTCGCATAAACTAATGACTGCACGTGCGATATGCAATCTAGCTTTCGAAGTCATGTAAATTGATCAATTTAACGAAGGTAATTAAAATGTTTACATTGGTTTACACATAAAATTGTAAAATTCAAGAGTTTATTCATTATGTCAGATTTGTAAAGGACCTGTTTATGCAAGGGAACTTTTACTCAAGTATTTCAGCTGAATTAGTTGTAGTTGGAACTACACAACTGTGTATTACTTTTCCACGCACAGAAGGGACATTTTCAGCACACAAAAGTATTTTCATATGTAGTTCTTGCTACATTTCTACTGAGATAATTACGTTTGTCCAATGTCCTTAGGCACTTTCTGAAATATTCATAGTTGTGTCCACCATTATTTTATTGCAGTATTAAAACAGAAAAATAAACTGCTTGTCTGTGGTCATGAAAATGACATCAGCTACTGTTACATCTGCACCTGAGGCCAATCGATGGAGCTTATGTGTGTGCGTGTGTGTGTGTATGTGTGCCTGCTTGTGTGTGTTTGTGTGTATATGTGTGTTTGTGAGTGTGTGTGTGTGTGTGTGTGTCTGTGTGTGTGCCTGCCTGCATGTGTGTATGTGTCTATATGTGTGTATGTGCGTGTGTGTGTCTGTATGTGTGCATGCATGTGTGTGTGGTGTGTGTGTGTCTGTGTGCCTGTGTTTGTGTTTGTGTGTGTGTGTGTGTGTGTGTGTGTGTGTGTCTGTGTGCCTGTGTTTGTGTGTGTGTGTGTGTGTGTGTGTGTGTGTGTTGTGTGTGTGTGTGTTGTGTGTGTGTGTGTGTGTTGTGTTTGTTGTGTGTGTGTGTGTGTGTGTGTGTGTGTCTGTGTGTGTGTTTGTGTGTGTGTTGTGTGTGTGTGTGTTGTTGTGTGTGGTGTGTGTTGTGTCTGTGTGTGTGTGTGTGTGTGTGTGGGTGTGTGTGTGTGTTGTGTGTGTGTGTGTGTGTGTGTGTGTGTGTGTGTGTGTGTGTGTGTGTGTGTGTGTGTGTGTGTGTGTGTGTGTGTGTGTGTGTGTGTGTGTGTGTGTGTGTGTGTGTGCGTGCGTTGCGGCCCTCACCGCAGCTGTGACCCTCTCATTAGCATGGGAAAAGAAAAGAAACACCCACCCAACCACCCCCCCCCCCCATCCAAAAAAAAAGGTCAGACAACAACCTTCTGGAAAAGTCCAATCTCCTAATTGAAGTTTCCCAGCATCCAGAAGTGGCATATTGTGTCCATGTGTTCTGCAATATGCCTGCTCTGTCCAACCCCCAAATCCCACTAATTGGGCCCTGTCGCTTTCCTAATTAACTCTACCTACTTTTCCCTATGCAGGGTCCCAGGGCAACAAACACTCATCTATTGATTAGCATTTCCTCCAGTCTGAACATCCATCTGTCCTGCACGCATTGCGGGGCACCAGTTGTGCTTATGCCTAATGACCATGAACGCGGGCTCTGAATCGACACCGTGGAAACTCAGAGATGAGACCTGATGGAGAATCCAGTGCGCCGGGCCTGGTCCCAGCTTTTACCACGACCGTTACCTCTGGTCCCTTTTCACGATTTCATTTCCTTTCTTTTTGCTGTTTGTGTGCGCACGCGTGTGTGTGTGTGTGTGTGTGTGTGAGTGTGTGTGTGCATGCATGTGTATGTGTGTGTTTGTGGACATGCGTGCGTATGTGTGCAGCAAGCGTGTGTGTGTTTGCGTGTGTGTGTTTGTGTATGTGTGTGTGTGTGTGTGTTGAGGGGAGTTTCTCGCTCTCCTTTTGAACATCGGGTGTCCTATCATCCGTATTCACTTTCATCTGCAGCTCTCTCACACTCTCCCCTGCTGTGATCTCATCAGGGTTCTGTGAGCTTCTCAAGTTCCGTCCTTTCATCATAAGTTCTCAAAGAGCTTCAACTTGCACTAAATTTCAAAATTTCCTCTTTGTACACACACACACACACACACATATTTATACTCAGAGCAATTATCCACTAAACTCAGTCATCCTGCTTCGTGAAATACACTAATTTTTTAAACTCTCGGTTTGACTTTGGCACTCTGTGATGATGTCACTGCATAGTAGAGGACAGTCAAGTTAGTCACCACAGGAAGGGATAAAAAGGGGATGATTAACTGTGTTGATAAACGTCAGACAGGAAATCCCTGCTGTTTATTTTCTGTTTTGTCTGCTTTTCTTCTTCCTTGATAACACAATATCTCTGAATATACAAGCCACCTGTCATTTTATCACTTGAGTTATTTTATCACTTTTTTTGTTTGTTGTTTGTTTTGTTTTGTTTTTGTCGTGTTTAGACCTTGTCAGGGCTGCAGTGAAGGTTGCACAGGCACTGCTCATTTACTGATCTGATACTTACACACACCCCACACCACACATACACACACACCACACACTACCACACACACGACACACACACTCACACACCACACACTACACAACACTCACACACACACACACCTACACCACACGCACACACCACATACACACACACACAAACAATCATACCACATACACACACACACAACACACACACCACACATACACACCACACACACACGCACACACACCACACATGCACACACACACACACACACACACATACACACACACACATCACACACACACACACACACACACACACACTCACACACACCACGCACACACATACCACACACACACACACACACACACACACACACACATACCAACAACACAAGCACACACACACACACACACAACACACACCACACACACACACACCACACACACACATACACACACACATACACGCACATATGAACACGCACACACACACACACACACATATGCACACACACACACACACACACACACACACATATGCACACACACACACATACACATACACGCACACAAACACACACTGTCCTTCTCATGGGTCCACACCATCTGCCGTGGGAGCGGAAACCCCAGTTTTGCTGGAGTCAACATCCCTAATTACCCTGCTAAAGGAACCCCAGTCCCCCATCTCTAATCCTTCCTACCCCCACCTGTGTTCTTCGAGGGCCGGGGGAATGGCGGGGGGGCGGGGAGGACCAGGTGACACCAGAGGCCCTGTTCCCTCCACGAGAGTCCCACCAGTTTGGGCTGTCCCGCAGCTGCGTCCCCTTTTTTAGGCCAAAATACAGCTGACAACAAGCAGGGGTCCCCGCAACGTCAATGCGTCCCCATAAATTAGGGTGTAACCGCTTTTGTTGGGTCTGGGTGTCAGGGGCCCCCAGGCGTGGAGGTAGCTGTTACTCTGATGAAATGGATATTGAATGGGCCCGGGCGCGTGTCAGAGATGGGAGAGGGAGGGGGGAGGGGGTGGGGGGCGGGGGGCTGCGGTCCGACCCCATTGTGTCCCACCGGCCGCCATTGTCCCGCTCCGCGCTGTTTTTTCATGGGACAGGGAGACGGCAAGAGAGGGGCGTGTGTGTACTTGTGCATATGTGTGTGTGTGTGTGTGTGCGTGGGGGTGGAGGCGGGGGAGCACAAGAGTGCCTCTCCAATTAAGGGACCTTTCATCATTCCTCTTCAGCTCATGAGATGTGGGAGATTCAGCATGTGTTTCCCTAACCCCCCCCAGACACTGATAAGTGGACAGCGATTGTGTGTTCTGGATAAACCCCACTTCACTCTGTTTACATTCATGGCCTTGTTTTCCTGCTTTTTACTTCTTCTTTTTTTAAACGGTCAACACTTGCCTTTTTGGTTCTCCGGAGGGACAAATTAAAGTAAAATATATTTCTACGAACCTTGTAAAAAAAAATGTAAAATTGTGACGTCACTACATAACCGGTTCAAACACCGTGACGGCGGCAGGAAAGGGTAGCGCTCAACCGACTGAACTCAAGGCACGTCTCCAAAAATGCAAGTAGCTGCGTGAAAAGAAGGAATGGCTCTCGATATGAAAATATGTATTTATTCGCTTATGCCATATCGGAGGGTCATATCATAACCCAATAAAAACATAGACGTCTTTGGCTGTTGAGCAGCTTTCAGTTCCGTAGGCAATATATCAATTCATTTTTATATTATTTGTTTAGCATTACTCAGTTTTGTCACAGTGAAGCTGCTTGTCATTGTTATGACGGCTGCAGGGCATCTGTTTTTTTTGTTTTTTTTTTACTGTGGATGAAATAAATTAGTATGTCTATTTATGTGGACAAGTGTGTATGTTGTGCCAAAAATACTGAAACAACTGAACATGTACCAGATGCTGTGCACTTCAGAAAATCTGGAGTCGTCTCAGATTAATCTCCCAAAGGTATGGCTGACGAAACAAAGTGAGACTAACAGTACCATAAAAGAACATTCGAAATTCACCAGCACTGCATATTTATAATGAATCAAATACAGTTACAACATATAATGCGTATAACTCAAAAATGATCAGAACACAGCATGTAATACTGAAATGCAATTATAGCATAGAGTGCTGATCAAGTGTCCAAGCTGCATTTTCTTAATTGGTGTTAATTTTTCTTAATTGGTGTTTCTTAATTAATCACGGTGATCGATCGCCGGCGCGTGCGAACGCTGACTCACGCTGTGAGGGCTTCAGCTGTCGTCCCTGGGGCTAGGAACGCAGCCCGGAGCTCGGCGGGGATTCGACGGGCGGGGGTCGCGGATAACGAGCCCTCAAAAGCCACGGCCCTCGAAGGCGCTTAACAAAGCGAGCCGAACGGCTCTCGCCGACCATGTGACCGCGCGGGGCCCACGCGCACGTTTCTTTTTCGTCGCCAACGAGCCGCGCCGACGGCTGATTGGTGGTCGACGGAGCGCGGGGCGCACAATGAGGCATTGGGGTGCGGGCGGGCGGTCGGGGGGAGGCGGGGGGGGTTGGGTTGGGGGTTTTAGGGTATTGTCTGGGAGTGCCGTCATTACAGGGCGCCTGGTCTGGGATTTCCAGAGCTGGTTAGCGGCTGACACACCGGTCTGGGAGCTGTCCTTTTATCCCCCCACCCCACCCCACCCCACCACTTAACAAGTCTGGGAGCTGTCTATTTAGTAAGCGCCCCTTTCCCACCTCCCCCCCCCCACACCCCATCGTGTACTTCACCCCAACTCATCACCCCACCTCCCCACTAATTTTTTATTTTCAATTATAACTTTTTTTTTTTTTTTTTTAAACATGGCTGAGATTGATTTTCTTTTTCGCTAAATTCTCTCTTCGTTTTTTTTCTTACCATATCCCCATTAGAGCTTGCCTCTGTGTTTCTGTCTGTTGATTGTACTGTAAGGTGAGGAGAAAACGCTTAGGCTGAAAAACGAACGTGGACTGAAACCTCCAGCCAGTTCTTACAGGTGCTACAGCACGTAGACGATTTAAACTTTTGAGACGGAGAGAATGTGATGTTCCAACCACAGTGACCATGGTAACTTACCGCACACAAATAATCGAGCGAAAAAGATGCGATTGAAAATGTATATACACATGGAAGTTAGATAAATAAAGAGAATAGCATTTAAAAAAAAATAAAACAATATATCTTTTATTTTAGATAACAAATACTGTATATACAAATAAACACAGGCATTTAAATTCTTTATACCATTTTTGTCCTTGTTGTGGTAGCTGTATAGCCAAAAAGACAAATTGATAGCAGCTATCTTCACTGTTTCAGGCCAGGGATATAACAACTGTTCAGCACAACATAAATTAGAAAACAGAACTGAATGTTTATCTGATGGTTCTGTGCACTTTCTAGAAAAGTTGCCGATGTAAACAAGTATATACTGACCAAAAAAAGAAAATTACAAAATGCCAACGGCGTGCTGAAGAAATCACTATCTGTACATTATATTTACACACTTAGTCAGAAACTTTCAAGGTGGTTTCTTACTTCTTTCTTCCCTTCCTTCTGATAAGAAGGAATAGTCCCCTCTGATAGGTCCCAGAGGCTGCAGCAGCTTTGCTGCGATTTCAGAGAACCGTGGTGCGGCCTGCGGCCCAGAGTGCAGTCCTGGGGCTCGCCTGCTCACTTGCCCATGGCGAGGCTGTGCAGGCGGGGCAGGGAAGCGGGGAGAGGCTGGCACAGGGCGCAGGGGCAGGGCAGGCCGTGGTAGTGCCGGTAGGAGGCGGAGAGGTGGAAGGGCTCCTTCAGGAGGTCCTGGAGCGGGGAGCGAAAGGGCAGGTAGCCCGCGGAGGGGGGCGACTGGGGAGCCGAGGGAGGGGCAGGGGGGGCGGCGGGGGCCGGCAGGGGCGGAGCTCCCACCAGCGAGTGCAGGGACTGGGCCAGGGGGTGCAGGGAGAGCTGCTGGGCGGCGGCCGCGGTCGCCGCGGAAACCGGGGCGGCGTGGCGGGTCGCGTTCCCGCCGTACACCTCCCCAACCAGCCTCTTCATCTCGTCCAGCGAGCTGGAGAGCATGAGGATGTAGTTGCGGGCCAGCAGCAGGGTGGAGATCTTGGAGAGCTTGCGGACGGCGGGGCCCTGCGCGTAGGGCATCACCTCCCGCAGCCCGTCCATGGCCTGGTTCAGGTCGTGCATCCTCTTCCTCTCCCGGCTGTTCACCTTCAGGCGCAGGTCCTGCCCGTCCTCCCCGGCCAGCCCCGCGCCGGCCTTGGCCTTGCCTCCACACCTCGCCTCCGTCCCCCCGCCAGGGAGCTTCTGCTCCCCCTGGAAGCCCTGGCTGGAGAAGTAGACCCCCAAGCGCCCCTGTCCGTCCGTCGCCAGGTCAGGCGAGGAGGAGCGGCTGGAGGAGGAGCCGGCTTCCGAGTCCATGTCCAACAATTGAGATAAAAAATTTTTAAAAACGTACGCAAAAAAAAAATGTTAAAATAAACAAATCTATTAATCTCAGTCTCTCTCACTCTCCGTGTCCGTTTCTGCCGTTTCAGGGCTATAAACCAAGTGTGACTACAGAGGAGCTCAATTGAATGCAAACTGCTCTGGTCCGTGAGTAAAGTTGTCCTCTCTCTGGTCAGGGGCACTTGTCCTAAATCTACACCCCCCTGAGGGCAGTATTAAATGACAGCGGCGGTTTCAGATCAGGGGCTAGCAGTCCTGGTCCAGGCTCTGATGGGGGGACTTTTATACCCCTGACCTGACAAAGGAACAATGAGCCGCATAATGAGCACTTAGCGACGGCCAATCAACGGAGAGGACACGGTCTCCGTCCCGCCCCCTTTTAACTACCTCTAATCCCCATCCTATACTGCACCCCCCCCCTCCTCTGCCTCCCCACCCCTCCCCACGGGCTTACCCCACTCACACCCTATGCACATTAGCCAGACCATGTCCAAATTCACACATATATGCAAAGGCACACACAGTAATTGTCGGACAAAGCTAAAGGTTTAAAGTGTTTAACTGACTGTGCGCCGAATGGTTTAAATCACTCTTCCATGCCTGGCATTGTCTGGCCTGGCAGCTTGATAGCTTCGGCAACACGGGATCAACATCACGGCCATTTTGGGTCTAAATGGACCGAATGAATTTCACGATGCGACCACAACACAGAGGAAATTCATTTTACAGTCATTTAACAGGTTCCCTTATAGTGAAAGCTAAATTATACCATCAACATAAGAGTCAGAAAAAGGATAGAATATTTTAAGAAACAAACATTATTCATTTATTTATTCTATGTTTACATGTTAAGAGCTAAAGCAAAATAAATATCATAATGTACGTGCTCATGCAGTGTTTTTTCCCCATTTACTAATAATAGAAAGTGTGTTAACAATAGGATAAGTATTAGTTTGTGCCCCACAGTGTCTTACTTGATTGAATTACTTGAGATTATTTTCCCAGTAAAGTATTTCTGGATGTACTAATATGTGACCGATGATCCTATTCATTCTCTGTAACAACTATCCACCAGCACTGCCCAAATTGAAATGATCTCCATTTTCCCCACCAGTATCACAGAGAGATCTATGACTGACATGTTATGGCGAATTTGTAAAAATAAAAAATAAAAAATAAAAAACATGCGGACAGAATGTTAACAGTGCCATTATTGCAACCATATACCAGATGAGTGCATATGAGCAGTTTACCGACACAAAGGTGTACAAAGTTTCAAGCTTTTACGAAATAATATACAATGCAATAAAATATGATAGTATGTATGACCTTAACTGTGACGCTCATAGAAAGCTCTAATTTATGATTCTCTCTTTACGTGTGTTTTAAACAATATAAAAAAATTAAGAAATTAAATGAGATGACAAGCACACTTGCCAGGTTAGAAATAGTGCATGAAAACCGAAAGACCAATAATAACAAATAATCACTGGCCTGCACTTGGTCCCTGTCTGTTTTTCTTTCAGAATCAAACAAAGAAGTTATTATTATTATTATTATTATTATTATTATTATTATTAATATTATTGTTATTATCATTATTATTATTATTATTGATGGATTGATTGATTGATTGGAAACCTTTCTGGTACAGAAGGCAGTTTAAGGGAAGGATGTGGCCAGCAGCTACTGAGCTGTTTCTTTCAGAGTCACGTAGAAGAAGGCGGTCATGTGGGTGTAAAAGGAAATGACTGCTGGGTAGTTTTTTTATTTTTTTTTATTTTATCCCCTCTCTTTTTCAGTTCCCAGTGCCCCTGCTGCGATCCTCTCCTCGCTCCATGCTGCCCGTTTAAAATTAAACAAGAACCCCGAATTAATGGCGAACCAGGGGCAATTTACTCAGCGTTAAAGACAATGGAGGCGAGTTCCGTACTCACCCTTCTCAAACAGGCTGTGAAATCGGTTTGGGTACGGACTGGGAGGGGGTGGTTCGGGGGGTGGGGGGGGGGGGGGGAGTGGGGCGGGGGGAGTCTTGATGAAGCGGCATAGGAGGAGGAGGCGGAGGAGGAGGATGTGGGGGAGGGAGGGAGGGAGGGGGGGGCGGTGTTCAAAAAAGACACAAAAGTCCCAAGTTTCACAATGCCGGCCTATTCTGTGGTAAAAGAAATACCCCTGGGTTGGAGCTGGTTAAGTTTCTGAGCCGCAGCGCAGAGTCAGTTTCACTCCCCCTCCTCACCCCCCCCCCTCCATCCCCCGCCCCCACCCCCCCCTCGTTCTATCAATGCTGCCCCCCCTTTCATTAACATCACTATAACGCCCTCCGCTCTCGTTTCTGAAGCGGAAGGAAGGGGAGCCGCGTAGAGGGGCATTATCATGCTAAAGTTTACAGTACCTTAAGCTGCCGCCAGAGTTTTTGAAATGGATATCGACCGCAGATTTACCTCAAAGGCCACATCTAAAAAAAAAAAAATCATTTTAAAAACACGCTACGCTGGGCCGGGAGCCCGTTCTCACACGACCCTGCTGTGCCTCCCTCCAGAATAGAGAACCTGTTTCACTCAGCTTTTTTTTTGTTAAGATGAGCTTTTTTTTTTTTTTTACATGAATGAAGTGCATTTTGAATTAGTGTAGTATAATGCGTAAGGAATGGGGCGTGTAACCTAAAGGGTGCAGGTTCGATTCTCGGATAGGAAGCTGCCGTTCTACCCTTGAGCAAGGTACTTAATCCGCTTTGCGTCAGTATGTATCCAGCTGTATAAATGGATGCAATGCAAACGCAATGTAAAAAAATGTTGCGTGAGTTGCTCTAGATGAGAGTGGCTGCTCAATGCGATGTAATGTGATTATGTGATTAAGTATTTTTGTTTCTTATTCCACTGGAGCAAGCTGAAGTAGCGCTGAAGTAGTTTCTGGTCGCTGGACCGTGCTCTTAAAAGGCCGGGACGTGAAAGAGAGAAAGCCCCGCAGTTTGTACCGTGAGCAGGAGACGCCCGCGGAGAAACAGAAATTCGAAGCTCATAACAAACGAAACGTACCGAGCGCCTTGCGCTCGTTCCCCCCGGACTGACCCTCTGTTTCCTCCGTCAGCGCAGAACTGTGTTGCGTTCTTTTGTTTTTCTCTCCGTAGGAGGAGAGCGCAGCGGCACGCAAGCTAACGCGCAACGCGCAACACGTAACATGCAACACCCAACACGCTGAGGTGGTCATGGTTACGGAGCACCCGGAAGCCCACCGCAACCAGAACGCCATCGCACCGCACCTCACCGTGCCAAGACAGGGGGCGGAGGGGGGGAACTTGTTTGCACCCCCGCCAGAGCGAAGGCCCAGAGGCGTCCCGTGTGGGGGTTGGGGGGGGGGGGGTGTGGGGGGGCGGGCGGAAATGTACAGTAAGGGAAAAAAAGCAGAAGGGAGAAATCTGATCAAAAAATCCAGCTGGGCTGAAGAGGATTTCTCAAACTTTCTGAGTGGAATTTCCTGAGGAGAAAGACAAAGGAGCCAGGGGAGTGCATGTGTGTGTGTGTGTGTGTGTGAGAGAGAGAGACAGAGTGCGTGTGTGTGTATGTGTGTGTATGAGTGCATGTGTGTACGTGCGTGCGTGTGCGTTTGTGTGTGTGTGTGTGTGTGTATAAAATGGCACTGGTAATAGTTTCTCTATTGTGCAGTTGTTGGGTGAATTGACCAGGAGTAAGCGGGTATGGATGATGGATGGACGGATGGACTCTTCCTCTTACGCTTTCTTAATTATGCTGTTTCCTTCCTGTACATATAAATGACAGCAACTAGATCATCTGGGTGATTTCCTGCCAAAATGTTTGAACATTTTATCATTTTCTCTCAGCCTGAAATGAAGAGAGAATTCATTCATTTTGAGTGAAGAATAAGAGGTCATCTGGAAGATGGAAGATTCAAAAAAGCACAGAAATCTGTGATTAACTATTGGCATGAAACCGAGAAAACCCCTCTCCGTTACTTTCAATTTAAAATGAAAGGTAGATCTTGTAGGTAAAGTGTGTGGTAAAGTGGGAAAAAAAACATATTTAAAGTTTCTTATCCCTTTGCTTAGCCCAACATCGTTACGTCACATGAAACTGCACACTGCTCTCATTATTATTCATGTGTGTGTGTGTGTGTGAGTGTGTGAGTGTGTGTGTGAGTGAGAGAGCGTGTGTGAAACTGCGCACCACTCTCATTATTATTCATGTGTGTGTGTGTGTAAAGATTTAAGGCCACACACAGGGAAACGAAACATGGGATCAGCTCCCGGTTCCCGTTTAAAGCCTATTAGGGCCTCCCCTTGAAGTCGGTCGCCGTGGTTCCATGTCTCGCTTGTTTAGATTTTTTTTCTTTTAACTCTTTCTGCTTCCTATAATCTGGGGTCCTGTCCCCCCCGTCCTACCCCCCAGGCATTCTCCGAACCCCATTTCCACCGTGGGGCTCGCGGCCGGTGAAAGTGCTCGGGTCAGCGGGAAAAGGAGTCCATTATTGCGGGCGTATGCTTGTACCGACATGGGCTAATGCTAGATTAGCACCGTCAGGCCGGGGGGGGATGGGGGGGGGCGGGGGGGGCTGGAGCAGAACGCTAAGCCTAAGAGCAAACCGCGTCGTGTTTGGAGTGGAGCTCCACGGGCTCCGCGTCCCCCTAAGGACCCCCTTTCCCTTTCTCCCCAAACTAATCTGGGCCATCGGGCAGAACAAAGGAACAGAGGAAAGATACACTGTTAAGGCCTTCAGCACAGAGATCAATGGATAGATGGATGGATGGATGGACAGACAGACAGACAGATAGATAGATAGATAGATAGATAGATCCTGTCTGTAACCCTAAGTGCTGTGAATAAAAAACTTTAAACAATGGTCAGTGACATCACCAACAGTCTCCAGAGGACAGGGGTGGAGATATCACAAGCCACCGTACACAGAAGAGTCTTTGAGAGTAGAATTATGGATTATGTTACACTGAAAGATGCAAACATTCTCATTAGCAGCAAGAAAGAAAAAGCCAGATTAGAATGAATCCACAAACAAAAAGAAATCAAAGGACCTCTGGAACAAAACTTTATGGAGACCAAAATGAGGCTTTACCAAACTGACAGGAAGCCGAAAGAGTGGAGAAAGGAAGGAACAGCCCACGTTCCAAAGCACCCGCCCCCCCCCCCCCCCCCCCCACCACCCATCTGTGAAATATGGAGGAGGTAGCGTCATGGCACGGGCGTGTACGGCCGCTTCTGGAACAGTCCCGCCCGTCTGCACTGATGATGTAACAGGATGGAGCACCAGGGCGATTTCTTAACCGTGCAGACAGATTGTGTCTGGCTGCGTGCAAAAAAGAAAAAAATCCCTCCAACCTCATCAACCGCTTTGTTCTGCGGCAAGACGATGACCTCAAACAGGCTGCTTACTCAACCAAAGCATTCATCGGTGGGGAAAAAAGTGGAAAGTTACGGACTGGCCAAATCAGTCGCCTGATTTAAATCCAATGAGCATGCACTGGATTTAAATCAGGTGGAGGCTGACTACAGAAACTCCCCAAAGCAGAGATCAACTGAAAGAGGCTGCAATGAAGGCCTGTCTCTCTGTCTGCCTGCCTGCCTGTCTGTCTATCTTTCTGCATGTCTGTCTGTCTGTCTGCCTGTCTGTCTATTTGTTTGTCTGTCTGCCTGTCTGTCTATCTTTCTGCATGTTTGTCTGTCTGTCTGTCTGCCTGCCTGTCTGTTTGTCTGCCTGTTTGCTTGTGGATCCATCCGTTTCATTTCTGCAGTTGGTTGAAGGGTTTAATTTTTTTAATTATATAAATATATATTCAAATAGCTGCAGTGAACACCCCAGTGCACCCCCTCACTGAAAAAAAAAGCTGGCACCCGTCCCCTCACGGCCTAACCTGACTACACCTCTCGTACCCCAGAAAGGGGCGTGGCGGCACCGTTCAGCACGGTCGCTCCAGGGAGCATGTTCCAGCAGATCGGGAAAAAAAAAAGAAAAAAAGAAAAAAAAACTTCATTGGCAGCGATAAAGCGATAAATTTTAATTTCCCAACAGCGAGGCTTTTTCCCGAACCATCTCGCTACACCCGACCCGTTTTTACACACGGGGGACTTTCCCCTTTTTCAACGGGAAATCAAGCGTTCATGTCGGGACAATAATTTTCAGGAAGGGCGCCTGGGCATTTGGCTAACCCCCATCAAATATATGGAATGTGGCCTGTATTCAAAGCACTTATCTTTTAACTTTAACTTAAGAACAAATGCAAGCTTTAAGTATCTTCTTCACAAACTCACTTGGGTGAGTTTTCTTTTAGTGACAGCTGAACTTGCCAGCCTGTTTTTGTGATTTAAAAAAAGCTCATGGATCTATCTATCTATCTATCTATCTATCTATCGATCTGTCTGTCTGTCTATTTATCAATCTATCATACAGCCTCTGTGCTAATTTGGCCCTTGCCCTCAAGTAGCTGGAGTTATAAAGATGATACATTTACTGTGCTATACCAGTGCGGAATGACTACAAAACCTATAACCTGTAATAATATGCATACGTCGGTTCCATTTTAATTCAGTCAATTCAGGAAATTATTTGAAATTCAGTGAATGAGCTGAACGATCCCCATAGAGGATTATGGGTATTATTCAATTTATGAACTCATCTGAATTAAAATGGATAACACTCACCAACATTGTCACAGAATATGTTTTGGACATTTACAGGAGTGCTCTCAAATATCAGACATATTTACGAAACTCCAGCGCTTTCTAGTAAGTGTGGATTCCTTCTTGTTATTAATAAGAAAAGAAAAAAAAAGAAAGAAACTAGAATTTCACGCCTATGTGAGATTAATGTACTGCAAATGTATGAGGGTTGCGATAAAAAATACAGTCTTGTATCACCCCATACAAGTTTGTGCCTGGATGTCTGCTTGGTCCATTTTGAAGATTTTACCAAAATTTAAAGCTTAGTATTAAAGTTCAGTGCTCCAACTGTGCAAGCTTATTACTGGGTTTAACAAACATATCCTGCTGCATAAGTGAAATGCTTATAAAAATGTGTCATCAACATCTAAAAATTTTCAGATTTTAATCCGTTTTTTTCTCATTACAAGCCATTCTTGGAGTCCTTTATAATAGCTCTGTCAATGTTGCTGTTCTTCCTGTGTGGGTTTGTTTTGTCGCACTGATGTCAATCATCTCTCAAACAATAAGAAATGGGTCACCAACTGCTGATAACTTTTATTTTTTCTGCTTCTACACCTGCTGTGCATAGGTCCCGACAAAGGAAATCTTCAGAGATATTTGTTTTTCGAAGGATATTTGTTTCGCACAAAAGGTTTTTCAAAGGTTCATGGAGGGTACCTTTTAAACTGGATGCAGAGAGAGAGAGAGAGAGAGAGAGAGAGAGAGAGAGAAACAGAGAGAGAAAGAACAAGCCGTGCCTTGCTGTCTAACAGATGTGTTGTTTATCTCACATCAGCGAAGGCCTGCCTGAGCGCCCTCATCTCACGGCACTCATGCTGGAAAGCCCCAGGATTCCTGCCTACACAGAGAGAGAGAGAGTTCACTGCGTCGCTCGCCCGCTCGCTCGCTCACTCACTCGCTTCAACATACCTACTTCCTTTCTGTCACAAACACACAGACAGAACAGTGAATAATGGCATCCAGCAAAAAAGGGAGATGCACACTTTTTGTTTTTCTGCTACGTGCACCGGCATACACTTTCACACGCAGATGCACAGGACGTGCACCCTCTCTCTCTCTCTCGCGCACACACGTGCACGCGCGCAGACACGCACAGCGCATGCATATGGACTCTCACGCACGTGCAAGCATGAATGCACGCGTATACACTCATAAACCACACAGAGGCATGCGTACTCACACACTCACACACACTCACACACACATTCAGACACACGCACACACACACACACACATTCAGACTCACACACACACGCACATTCAGACTCACACACACACACACTCACACACACATTCAGACACACGCACACACGCACACACACTCACACTCACACACACTCACACACACATTCAGACACACGCACACACGCACACACACTCACGCACACATTCAGACTCACACACACGCACACACACACATACACATTCAGACTCACACACACACACACTCACACACACATTCAGACTCACACACACAATCCCACATACACACATATACACACACACACACACACATTCAGACTCACACACACAATCCCACATATACACTCACACACACACAACACACACACACACACACTGAAACATCACACACACCGACAGCACCCAGTGAGAGATCACGTGCACTGACGTGACCAGTGAGCACAGTGCCTGTCAGCACTCTTAAGAACATGCCGCTGCTGGAGCGAGGGGAATGCTTTGTGTTCCCCAATCTGCACACTTCTGCCGCTTGTCCTACCACACCCCCCCCCCCTCGGCCCCCGCCCCTGCCCTGCCCCCCCCCTCACCCCCCCCCCCCACACACACAGTAATCCCCCTCAGCCCAGCCAGAGCACACTCCAGTCCTTTCATCAGCACCATTGTCTCTAGATTTCACCTATGCTTATGTCCTCTCGTCATGGTAACAACCCCACCCTCCCCTCTCTTGCAGCTGGCCCATCTGTGGACTGGTCTGGCATATGTCTCCCTGGAACCCCCCCCGCCCACCCTACCCACCCTCCTCGAAACACAGACTTCATCATTCATCACCATCATCGTCATCCTAATCAC
Source organism: Anguilla rostrata (assembly GCF_018555375.3). Classification (NCBI taxonomy): domain Eukaryota; kingdom Metazoa; phylum Chordata; class Actinopteri; order Anguilliformes; family Anguillidae; genus Anguilla; species Anguilla rostrata. The sequence goes on along the minus strand of NC_057933.1, from coordinate 77,490,554 downwards.
TTGCACCAACAATTTGATGTCAAGGTCTGCGTAAGACCTTAAAAAAACATTTACCGTCAATTATATAATACTCATCATAATTACAATCATCATCAATATCATCATCATCATCATCATCATTGTCATCATCGTCATCTTTATTGCCTCACCTCACGTACCTACCACCACCCCCCCCAAACCCCCTCTCCAATCCAATTTGCCAGCCTAACTTGAGGACATTCCTACAAATCAAAGGCAAAGACTATGGATGGACAGAGTCAGAGCAGTTATACATTGATTTTAGATATTTATCGCCTCACGCCTGCACATAGCACCCGTGCGCTCCCCTCTTCTCTCCTCCTCCGTGCCTCGTTCACCCCGGGGGGGCTGCTAAGCGGTGACCCTGGGGGTCGGAGGGGGCAAACAGTGAACGCTGGTGGCAACTGAAGCCCTCCTTTGTGGCCTTCTGCTGGGGGGGCGCGCTGTGTGTACTTAACCCTCGACCGGAGGGACTGTAGCAGCTAGCGACACCCGATCGGGACAGACAGAAGTTTTAATGAACTCAGGGGCACGCCGTTCATCATCGGGCCCGCACCACATCCTCAATCGGATCGATTGGGCGGGTTGAAGTCGGCAGTTACCACCTCGAAAAAAAAAAAAAAAAAAAAAAACCACACTTCTCAATTCTCCTCAGCCTCTTCCTTCCTGTTTGAGCTAAATGTGTTTATTTTAATACAGCCAACAAAAAAAAAAAAAAAATGTATTGGTCTTTGTTGATGAATAACCGCAGATGATCGCTTGACTGGCCATGAAAGGGAAACGCGGCCAATCACGGGATGATGCGTTTATTTTATTTTTATTTTTCGATTGTAATCTGGCGTCGGAACACAATGAGCGCCTTTTCTCTGAATTCATGGGGGAAAGTCTCATTGGAGGGTGAATCAGAAGACCACATACATTGGATTGAGAAAGTCAAGAAAAGGGCAGTAACTCAGAATAGGGTGATACAATTGCACAGCTTTTCCATTTAGTTTTCTGTCATTTTTTTTCTTCCCACTGGGGATTTTTATTTTATTTTATTTATTTTTTTTTTTGGGTGGAAGTGGGGGGGGGGGGTGTTGAGGCCCCATTCCTAATTTTCCTGTATTCTGTTGTCCTGAAGTGCCGTTCTGATACTAACTCAAAAAAAAAAATTGTGATGTAAATAAACTTGGGCAGAATTTAATTTTTAAATCTACTTATTTGTACAAACATATGGGAGCAAACAAGCTTAATTCAGAAATATATTTATAAAGATGCAGAATATAATAAAGTGAAAATGTGGTCGATGCTGTTTAAAAAAACAAGTGTGAAAGAATTTACCACTTCGCGAAAGAAAACAAAACCCAATGACGTAGAGAAGATAAAACTCTGTTACATGTAAACCTCCATCACATACCCACACAGACGCACACATGTACATATCTGTGCAAACAAACACATTTATGCACACGTGTACATACAAAGACAACATGCAGAAACACACCCACAAACACACACACACACACCCTCGTGCACACATGCGCAAACACATTCATACACACTCACACACATACCCAATGGACTCCATTTCATTCAGTGTCACTGGAGGGGGTGTGACCTAACAAAGGAAAGGGCGTGACCTCCCCATTCACTACCCCCCCCCCCCCCTCCCCACCCCTCCTGTTTAACCAGAGACACAGAGGAACAGGGGGGTTGCTTCTCCTAATTGTGCCGGGGGGAGTGTGTGAGAAGAATGATGGGGTATGGGAATTAAATTTATCATCATCATCATCATTCCCATCATCATCATCCTCATCATAATCATCAATGTCATCATCATCATCATCATGATCATGTGTGCCTGATCGTGAGCCATTTCCCGGCATGAAAAGGTCCGTTTACTGGGCGGATGCAGATCAGAAGACGGGCACATTTCCTGCCGCGTTGGGCAATGTAGGAAACCACAGCTCTGCGTCAGAATCGTCTTGTCCAGACGCTTGGCATAAATCACCAGACATGGCCGCCCGCGTCTCAGGACACGCCGTAAAAATTTGAGTACGAATTAATTGGGAATATCCCGAGCCCAGAAATCCCCGATGGCGGGCGTGAGGGCCCGGGAGTGTGCAGAAGCTTCTGGAAATGCACGCGTCGATGCAGGGAAACTATCTGACTCACAACAGACACCCCCGCCCCCCCCCCCAAACTTCACTGGAATTTAGCAGGTCGGATATCTCACAGAAACTTTGAAACATTCAGTGTAAAGTGAAGAAGATGAGATTAAAGAGTCAGACCAGTGCCAGTGTCCTCATACACTGGGAGGGTGTGTAGTGTAACCGTTAGGGAACTTGGGGCTTGTAACATAAAGGTCGCAAGTTGGATCCCCAGGTAGGACACTACACTGTCGTTGTACCCTAAAGCAAGGTACTTGGCCTGAATTACTTCAGGACACGTCTAGCTGTATAATTACATACTGTGTAAAAATGCTTTAAAGAATTTGTAAGTTGCTCTGGATGAGAGGGTCAGTGAAATGCCAGCAATGTAATGTACTCCTAGTCTAAGTCAGATGATGACATAGCCACGACCGAGGCTCAAACTAAATTAGCTTTTGAGCCCCCCCGGTGTCCTCAATTGAATCATTGCTTAATCATTGCAGGCTTCTGGGCATTTAGATCATTACGAGCGGAGTTTGCACTTTACGGGAGGTGGGGGGGTGGGGTGGGGGCGGTCGGTGGGGGACAGCATACCCTCTCCACCTCTCCCCTTACGGTAACCATGCCGTATGTTTCCGGCTTAAGGGCACAGTAAAACTTTCGGGGTTAAATAAACAGAGTTATCTCACATAGGCCTTACTGTCATTGTTTGTGCAACATCGTTTTGACTGCCTGGAAGTTTTTTTGCACTTTGATTGTGCCAGTTCTTGCACTTTGACACGTAAAGTTTTGTTTTTTGTTTTTTCTGATGCTGAATGGAATTGAAAAATAAATAATAAAACGAGAAATCTCTCCCTCGTGCTTGTAGCGTACTGTGGCTATTGCACTAAGCTCACACAGTGACAGACATCTTCAATGAAGTTCTTCCTTCATTATTATTATTATTATTATTATTCAACGTACACGTCCATCTGATGTGAAGACGCTACAGAGAAGACACTTCCCCTTTTCTTTGCAGGGACAAGCCGAAAAAAGACAGAGACAGAGGGATTTGCCCCCCCCTTCCTCGCCGGGCCGGTGAATGGACCGAGGTCCGCCATCATTAAGGTCACTCCACCCCGCTAAAGGAGCTTGGAGCGAGAGACCAGGAGGCTTCCGTGGGATCCTTGAACAAGGAAACACAAGCGCGTCCTTTTGCAGAAGTCATTTTTTTTTCAGAGCGCGTTAAATGATGGTAAATAAATGGTAAATGGACTGCATTTATATAGCGCTTTTATCCAAAGCGCTTTACAATTGATGCCTCTCATTCGCCAGAGCAGTTAGGGGTTAGGTGTCTTGCTCAAGGACACTTCGACACGCCCAGGGCGGGGTTTGAACCGGCAACCCTCCGACTGCCAGACAATCAGTCTTACCTCCTGAGCTATGTCGCCCCAATGATGATGGACCTGCGGATCCACCTCCGTACTGCACACCATAACGCTGGATGAGTGCGTCTGCTAGATAGGGCATATCTGAGGGACTCGAGAAAAAAAAAAAAGAAAAAAAAAAAAACCTGCAGCAAATGTGTGAGCGTTAAGCAAACACGCCCAGCTCTGCACACAGATATGGAACGGCATTCCTGGCCCGGCACTGTACGTACTGCATTCGCTCTTTATGAGTGCAGAACATGCGCGTTCACAGGCAGACGCCAACATGTGCTCGAAGCGTATGCCTCTAGCCTAGAGACAGGAAAACTACACCTTTGGCTGCCGTGTATTTTTATTTTTTATTTTTTTGAAACCACAGGTGCCCTTCCTCTCCCCCCCCCCCCACCCCCCCGCCCCCTCAGCACATGCCCCACACACGTGGTGTGGAAAACATGAACACAGATGTTCTGGCTGCTGTCAAGAAATGGTTCTCGTATTCACTCAATCTCAATGTCATGTTTAAATTTTTTTACAGACATCAGAAATGCTGACATTTCTGTAAAACAAAATAGTCCCACCTGTTCTGTTTGAAGTGACCTCGTTCACTTGTGGATAGCAGACGTTAAGTTCAGGTGAACCGAAAATGCATTCAAGGCCTGAAGTGACATAACATAACATAACATGACATGACATAACAACATGACATGACATGACATAACACAACATAACAACATGACATAACATGACATAACATAACAACAAGACATGAGATAACATAATGTAGCATAACATAACATAATGTAACATATCATAACATGACATGACATGACATGACATGGCATGACATAACATAACAACATGACATGATATGACATAACATAACATAACATAACATAACAACATGACATAACATGACATAACATAACAACAAGACATGACTGATACACATACATGACGCATAACATAACATAATGACATAATATAACCATGTACCATGACATTAGACAGAACATGACGATAACATAACAACATGACTGTTCATGACAGGCATACTGCGAGACAGGCTGTTAAGCCCAACAATGCTCACCATTTCCCAGACTAAATTAGCACTCTGATCACCTACATTACCCTGCCAGACCTGCCCCTGGTTCAGCCGCGGCTCGGCCGCCGTGTGGTCAGTGAGCGCGTTTGAAAGCCCCCCCTTCCCCACTGCTTTACTTTTATTAGCCTTCAGAGAGAAGCGACCGGTCGCTCGGACGCTTGGTTCCAAGTCGGCTCAAGCCTCCTCACGCTCTGGACTCACTGGGCTTCAGTCGACTTCGCTCATTGCATTCATTCACTCGCTCACTCACTCATTTATTCATTCGCTTTTGTGCTGTATTGTTTTGTTTTTTTTCTTTTCTTTTTTCGCCTTTTTTTTTTTTTTTTTTGGGAAAGAGGGAGGAGTGGGGGGGTTTGCCGCCTTTCCTGTAAGGGAAAGTCCTGTTGTTGTCTGAAGATAAACATGAAAACAGGTTTATGACCCGTAGCCCCGTAAATAAAGCCAGAAGGAGGCATCAATAAACAGGGATGAAAAGCTCAGGGGTCTTATTGCCCCTGGATTTTAGGGCGTCTTCGCAAGGGCCCGGTTGAAGGTTTGACCTCCGCATGGGAGCCGATGGCCTTGGAACAGCCACAACAGGAACCTCTCGGGGTCTGAGCAACCTTGTGCAGCGACGATAAAAATAACCGTTTGAACAAATCGTTCAAGCGAACAGAAGCCATACTGAAACCCCTGTGGTCAGGGACAGACTGTATTTTAAACACATATCTGCATATACATGTATGCATTTCGTATATGAGTTTTTTGCCTATTTATTATGATTATAATTAGGATTTTTTAAAAATACATACCGCAGTGGTTACCTTAAGGCAACTTATGCCTCCGCCATTTTGACTGTGGTATTTATACACATTTATTTGGCACGGTCTCCTTTCTTTTTTTGTATTATGTCACACGATATATATTTCCAAGCCCCACCACCCCACATCATGTGGGGTACCTGTAGGTAGGCTGATTGGGGTGGGGTGGGATGGTGCTTACACAAAATTGTGCAGTTGTTTTACTGACTCTCCTGTGGGTGATCTGTGAGTAATAGACATGCAGGGTTTGGAAGCCCAGAACAGAAGACTACCCTCACCCTGCGAAGCACCTACAGGCTGGAACTGAGACCTAGCACGAATGGATACATTTCATTACATTACATTACAGTAATGTAGTCGACGCTCTCATCCTGAGCAACTTACACAACCTTTACATTTTATCTATTTATACAGTTGGATGTGTACTGAAGCAATGCAAAGGTTAAGTACCTTGCTCAAGGGCACAACAGCGGTGTCCTACCTGGGAATCGAACCCAAGACCTTTAGATTACAAGACCAGCTCCTTACCCATAATACCACACTGCCGCCCATGTCATTTACACAGGAAATTCTTTTAAAATATGGGCGGATCATGAGAAATGTAACTGCATTGAAAGCTGCACTGCTAATCTAATTAATGTTTGATATCATGGGCAGTTGTGTAGTATGATGGGCTAGCATCCCATGGGTTATGAGTTTGATTCCTAGGTAGAACATGGCCATTGAGCAAAGTCTTTAAACTGTATTTCTCCAATAAATATCCAGCTGCTTAACTGAATAATACTGCACAAAAACCTTTGTAAGTTGCCCTGGATTAAAGTGTCTGTTAAATGCCAGTAACTTAATGTAAAATCATTTAAAGTTAATCATTTAACATTTAAGCACTGTGAATGAGTGTGTCTCTCTCATCCTTAGATACTTTGCACACGCTTCTTGGTTATAAACAAAAAAAACTCACAACAAAAAAAAACAAACAAATCCGTCGACGGGCCTTCGGATTCGCGTTGGAAAACCGGTTTCCCGGGAGCTAAAACACACAGAGGCCAGCGGTGAACTGCAGAGAGCCTGCTCAGCCCCCGCCTCATTGTCTAGTTAAGAGGTCCACACAAGCCCTGTTAGTGCCAGAATAAGGGGGGGGGGGGGTTGTGGGATTGGGGGCCCTCAGCACGGGGCCCACACAGAACCTGTCGTCCCTGAAAGCCTCCGATTGAGACGTACGAGGCCTCGGGACGCCCCGCGTTTTGTGGGGCGACACGTGTGTCCCCCCCACTCGTAAAAAAAAAAAACCCGCAGCGGGACAGATTGGGCGTTGGGCCTAGGGGGCCCCTTCCTGACAGTGACGGACGGGACGCCTCCCCACACGGGGTCAGTTCCTCCTGTCCGCCATGTGGGCGAGGACAGGCAGCCCCATTAGATCCTGCACTCACGGCCCATAAACACGGGACAGGACGGGGGGGTCAAGTTTTGGGCCTTCTGGCGCACAGAGGGACACTGAAGAGCACAGGCTAAACATCTTCAACCCTCTCACTCAGTGTTCCAGAACTCCATTGCTTTAAATTAGCAGTAGCGATTGTGACATCAGCGTTAGAATGTTCAGTTAAGAACATTCTAAGCACATATTTGTGATCTCACAAGTTAAAAGGGTTAAGTACTGAGAGCCTATTTTCTCCTGGGACTGATGCTGTTTTCTTTCTCTTTTTTTTTTGTTAAAGGAGTCATAAAAATCTCCTTAATTGGGTGCCCTTTAAAATTAGCATATGCAAGCAAATTTGATTTCCTCTCTTCTCTCTCTTCTCTCCATTCACTCTTTCCTCTTTAGAGACCCCCCCTCCTCCACCCCCCCACCGCCCCACCCCGCCCACATACACACACACTCATGCACTGATAACACACCTTTTTTTTTGACCCATTCACTTTTAGTTATTTCTTTGAAAAACGACAAAAAAAAAGAAAAGAAAAGAGGAAGTGCTCGTAAAAAAAAAGAACTCCTCCCCTTCCTCCCCGCTCTCTTATCAGAGTTTAGCTAAGTTCTGAAAGAGGGGAACTCATGCACCGTGAAGGTGGGTCTTCACCTCTTTCAGGGTGGCAGAGGGTTTTCTTCTCTCCTTTTTTTCCCCCCGGGACAATGAGAAATGATGAACTTCTTCATCGACCCTGCTTTGGTCTGACGACGGTTTATCTTGATCTATTGACAAGAAATGAATGGTTTCAACTGTTTTCCCCGTCTCAGGAACAAGGATCACTTGTCTGACTTTTCTAAATTACTGCTAGGACACACACTGAGCCCTCTGCAAATGTGATATAACATCGGAGTCATAAAAAAAAGAATTGTAAAAACTTGTCATCAATGAGAAAAAATGTAGAATAATTACATTATAAACATTTTAGGTGCAAGGTGTTATAAAAAAAATGTACAAATGAGTCATATAGCCATGAATTATTGACAATACCTCCAGGATAATGCTAAAATTTATATTGTAATTCATAAAACATGCAATGATTTTTTCAATATATATAGAACACATATTCACAATGGGCAGTAATATATGATAATGTGCTTAGATGTGAATTTCAAATCAAAGGACTGTGTATTAAATCAAATTTACAATCTTAATATAACCATTACTAATGCATGTGCAAATAAGACTTTTATTAGCATTTTAAAAGCATCTGGATAAAATCTTTAAAAAACACACAGAAGTGCTACTAAGGAATGAAATTAGTATAATATATCTCGTCATTCTTTTAAAAATCCCATTCTCATCAGACTTTATACAGTAAGGTTTTGAAAAAGATATGGAAGAAGCACAGAATGTGACCGTAAAACTTGCAGGAAACCCAACGCAACGTCGTGTCATGCTACAAGAGAGAAGCGTCAGGATCTGAAAGTCTTCTACATGCGGATCACATAGCTAAGTTACTGCCCAGGGAGGGACTTGACTGACAGACAGGGAAGCAACTGTATGTTGTTCTGAAAGGGAATTTCCCACAGACATCCTCTGCAAAAAGCCTCTTTTTCTGTCTCTCTCTCTCTCTCTCTCTCTCTCTCTCTCTCTCAATTCAATTCAATTTTTTCAATTCAATTTGCTTTATTGGCATGAAATACATACAGTAAATATTGGCAAATATTTACTGTATGTATTGTACTCTCTCTCTCTTGCGCTCTCTCTCTCTCTCATTTCAGTTTGATTTGCGTGTGTGTGTGTGTGTACATGTGCATGCACGTGCATGCATTTGTGTACATGCGCGTGTGAGGGGATTTCTGAAGAAGACCCATCCAAAAAACTCCACCCCTAAACAAAGCTGAAAAGACAACAGACCTTGTGTACTTTAAGTACAACTGTCAACGTTCTCTGGGACGCGTGCCGAAAATGTCAGGGATGGAGACCCCTGGGCAGGAAGATAAAGGCCTACAAGCACTCCTCACCATCGGCAGGTATGGTATAATTACAAATAAATGTAATGTATTCTGTAGCAGTACTGCATACTTCCTTCTGTATTCTCTATGTCATATTTAAGTCCATATAAGCGAAGAAAAATGCTTTTTTTTTCAGGCAAAAGATCCAGCATTTCAGGTGTGGACTACGTCAGATAAAACAAAGAAGAGAAATGCTAAGTGAAATAAAATGCAAAAACAAAAACAAAAAAAAACCAATATCAAATGGTGACTAAATGAAGTATAAGCCAAGCACTTAAAAAAAAGAGTTAACTTGGGTTATCACAGAGTGTGAGTAGACCTGCTGAACCCTGTTGGTGTCAATCAGTAACCAGAGGGAGGAGAAACGAGAGGTTGTTAGCAGGGTGATTGATATACGCATTTTTTTTTGGAGGGAAATTGGGTTTTGGAGAAAGCGAATGTTGCCTGCCTTTGTGATGCGGGGGGGGTAAGGGGGGGGGGGGGGGGGGTGATTGTGCCCTGACCTATCCTTTACACTGTAAAAATTTCAACGTGGCTCCACTCAAAATAACGAGTTACCAGGCCACCTTAAAATCTTGAGTTTGGCGAACAACGGGTCTTCAGTTCTTTATCCTGCTTCTGTACGAACAGGTACGCAGAACTGAAGAGCCGTTCTTCGCCTAACTCGTGATTTTAAGGCGGCCTGGTAACTCATTATCTTAAGTGGTGCCACCTTGAAATTTTTACAGTGTACACACATGCATGCACACGCGCACACACACATACACACACACACACACACCCACACACACACATAAACCCACACGCACACACACACACACACACACACAACCACACACACACACACACACACACAACACACACACACACACACAACACACACACACACACAACACACACACACAACACACACCCACACACACACACACACACAACACACACACCACACACACACACACACACACACACACACACACCACACCACACCACACACACACACACACACACACACCACACCACACAACCAACACACACACACACACACAAAACCACACGCCACACACACACACACACACAAACACACCACACACACATAAACCCACACACACACACACACACACACACACACACACACACACACACACACACACACCAGGGCTGCAGTCGGGCACCGGGCACCATTGTTTCTAAGGAAAATGAACATTTGGGGCTTTGGGGAAACGTCAAACAAGGGAAGGGGACGGGCAACCGAGCTGACAGGAACACAAACAAACAGGAAGAGGCGTGGCCGTCGAATATTCACAGAGGCACACGCAACTACACAAAGCTCTGATGGATTCGTTTCTGTAGTGGCTGTTCCAAGCAACTCACAATGGTACATCACCTGTGTTACAGTGTGTGCATTGCATTCGACTATTTAAAAGAACAAAACAAAAACAAAAAACACATATTTTATATTTTAAGACAGATAATAGTAATTATCTGTAATTAAGCATTATCGTAAGCTTAGTTTAAAAAAAACTAAAATTCACACAGCACTTGTCAAAGCAATATTTCAAATTCAGTTGGGGCAGGTTAGGTTTCACAACCAGTGATTTTGTGTCATTATCCACTTAAGTTCAAAAATGTAAAAAAAATGCCCCTGGGTTTTTTTCATGGCGATAACAAGCCAGTGGCTGATTCAAAGTAGTAAAAGCGCTTGGCAAGCCTGTCTACAGTTTGAGACACATTTCTTTTTTGGCCCGAAGGTCCGCCAACTGAAACTCACTGCTGCAATCGCAGATTTTTAAAAAGTGGGCTTGCACCCTTTTTCCTTCGAATTAACAGCCAGTGAACTGAGATTCATAATTCACAAACCACATTGCGCACAGAGTGCTGATTCTGACTGATTCACACAGCAGAAGCTCCGTGCGGCTTCTCCACATTTACCTTTGAGCCATTTGGCAGACGCTCTTATCCAGAGAGACTTGGACTGACTTTCGGTATTTCACATTCAACCCACCCGGTTGTACAGCTGGATATTTTACTAAAGCAGGAAAAAAAAACTGGTTGGTGCCGTGATGGAGTGTCTGGTGAATAAAACATCATGACCCGAGAATAAGGCCTTCAAAGGGCTCCGAAAATGCATTTTAGGCTACAAAAATACCTCCATAATTAAAGTAAGTGGAAAAATCAAAATGGTGGAGGCAAAAGTTTCTATGTACACAGCAATGAGTCACAACGACACAAACCATTAAAAAAAATAATTGATGAGCAGTGCATGTGACATATGAAAGTCACACATGCAAATGCATATTAAAACGTGTGTTTGAAATCATGCCCGTCCCGACGAGTAGAAATGCGATGGTGATGACAATGCTGCCCAACCCCTTTAAATCAAATCATCCAGAAATCTGCTGCCCAACCCCTTTAAATCAAATCATCAATAATTCTCCAGCCCAATTACTTTAAATCAAACCCTCCATAATTCTTGCAGGTCCAGCCATTTCAAATCAAATCATCCAGAATTCTGCAGCCCAACCATTTCAAATCAAACCCTCCATAATTCTTGCAGGCCCAACCAATTTCAAATCAAATCATCCATAATTATTGCAGCCCCAACCATTTCAAATCAAATCATCCGTAAGTATTGCAGGCCCAACCATTTCAAATCAAATCATCCTAAATTCTTGCAGGCCCAACAGGTGACCTCTGACCTCATCCAACAGGAAACTGGTCACCTCCCCAGCCAATCCAACAGGCTTTCCAACCCTCATTTTCTCTGGACTACACATGAACAGTAAGCGCTGTTTCCCACACAGTCCCCTACCAACACCACATGACCCATGTCCAGTTGGGACAACTGGTGCCAAGTTCTGTGATGCAAGCTGACATTCACTCTTGTGTTACGTCCTCCCGACCTTGACCCAACTTCCTTTATTTATCCCAACTTCCTCCTCTATCCAACCATTGTCTTCATTAAATGTACTGTCACGTATACAAATATTTCAGAAAAAAAAACCCTTGAGAATTTACAGACTGAATTCTGTTTAAGTATTTTTTTTTTTTTTTTACTTTTTGACATAATGCAGTGTCTTTGATGACAAAAAGCTGTTACAGTGAACATACTGTATTTGGTTCATGAGATTAGGACTAGAGACTCGTGTACCCTACAGGGGACAAAAATTAATTACCAGGTTTTAGGAGGAAATTAAAGTGACCTTGGGTTTCAGAAAGGAGCTATACAAATAAAAGTTATTATTATTATTATTATATTAAGGACAGCTTATGTGACAGACCCTGCACAAGCCACAATGCACATGCACTGTCCCCTACAGTGGACAGATTTTGGGCCGATGCGGAATGCTGTCACACACAGGGAAATTAATCTCAGGCAGGCACGGAATGCCAGAATGCTGTTCCGTACCGGGAATTCCCTCAGGAGCGCCCTCTGCAGGGGGAAGGGAGAGGGGCCACGCCCAGGTGATTTCTCCCAGGACGTCCCACAGCGAAACACACAGGTGTTTACCACCTGCAGTCGATTCGCCGGTTAGTTATTGCCTTCACGCCCAGTTGGCCCGTGAGGCCAGGGATCTAATTCTCCACCAAAGGTGCACTGGCCAAGACCCACCATTAGTGTAAGCTATAACACGAAATCTGTAAAAAAATAATAATAAAACAATTTTTTAAAACCTTAAACCTTAAAACCTGTTTTCCTGTAGAATATGATACCTTGAGATTTGTTTTTTTTCCAAAAAAGGGAAGTGGATATTTCATGTAAATGTGTTCCAGGAATTACTGATGCGCTTGCCTGGGAAGGCCAGGGAAGGCCAGGGAAGGCCGCTGTAATTGTGTTAGCTTCCTTCACTCGATGGGAAGGTCTGAGGCTCATTCTTAACGCCCCGTCAGCACGTTTCCCTCACGTTTCTGGAAAGGCTGTTTGGCCGGAGAAAAGTCTCAACACTGCCCGCACTCTCACACTCTTTTCGCACGGTATCCATTTACACAGCTGGATAATTAGCGCAGTGACTCAGGTTAAGAGCCTTGCTTAATTAAGGACACAGCAATGTCCCACCTGGGAATTAAACCTGCAACCCCCCCCCCTTAAAAAAAACTGAGGGGGATTGAGTCACACTGGATCAGTTGTTATACTGTAATGAGAAAATAAAATGGATGCATACCATCCACCCATCCATTATCTATACCCGCTTATCCTGGGCAGGGTCGCGAGGGGGGTGCTGCAGCCTATCCCGGCATGATTTGGGCGAGAGGCGGGAACACACCCTGGACAGGCCGCCAATCTATCGCAGGGCACACACACCATTCACTCACGCATTCATACCTACGGGCAATTTAGAGTCTCCAATTAGCCCACCTGCATGCATTCAGACTGTGGGAGGAAACCCACGCGGACACGGGGAGAACATGAAAACTCCACACGGAAAGATTTTAACCCGGGACTTTAAGCCCAGTTCGCCAACTCACAGGAAAGTAAAATATACATACATTAAATGCAGCTGAGTGTGCCTGCGATAGCTGTACTGCAGAGGTGAGAACTGAGCTGAAATAGGTCAGCGTTTGCGCTGACTTGCGCGACCGGTGTGGCAAGAGGCCTGTGCGCACACACACACTCGCACACACACTCACACGCACACACACACACACACACACACACACACACTCACACACACACTCACACGCACACGCACAAACACGCACACATACACACACACACACACACACACACACACACACACGCGCACACTCACACACACGCAGAAAGAGAAGCTCAGAAATCCCCTGCATTGTGCGCGGATTGGATCACATGACCGGGGAGGAAGAGCTCTGGCGGACGGACAGCGCAGGCGGGGGGGTGGGGGGTGGTGGTGGTGGTGGTGGGGGGGGGGGGGAATTCCAGCTGCGGCTCAGACTTTAAAGGGCCCTCGCGGTCCCGCGGCTGCCTCTTCTGGGGCTCCACCGACCCCCCGTCCGAGCGGCAGGCCAGACCAATCGCTCCCTCAGCCGCCGGCTCCCCTTCACCAGGCCCCAGACCGCCACACGAAGGTAGAAACCAGCAAGACTTTTTAATCAGCGCCTAATCTGAATAATAAATTACCTTCTGCATACTTGTATGCTCCTTTAAACTATATATATATATATATATATATATATTACAAGCCCAGATGTATTTGTCATATGTTTAATATACATAATGTGAAATATATGTATATGTTTAATATACATAATGTGAAATATATGTATATGTTTAATACACAAAATGTGAAATATACGTATATGAACTTTTTTTAAATTAAAAATTACTCTTTAAACATATGACAAATAAACCTGATCTTATGGTTGCATGTTGTGAATATGAGTCTAGACAGCATTGCAGTGAGACTGCATACCACAACATGCATATTTGTGCTTGCTGGCTTTGCTTTACGCAAGTAATGGTTGCAATGTTTTTATTTATGTTGTTTTTTTCCGCATGTCCCTTTTATTTATTTACATATTTTTTTTATTTACATATATATACAGGAATTTACATATTTATGTATTATATTATTTTCAAAAAAAAAAAAAATGCTTATTGACCGCAGGCTATTAATAAAGGCATCCCTCTCCCCAAAAAACATAAAGGATTGACTTTCAATTTGACTGCACGGCCTCGCGGAAACAGCCATGGCTTGGTGTCTTTCCGGGTAATTTTGATATTCTCTGCGCCGTTTCATTTAAATGTGCTTATACATTTGCAGTCTTGCATTTATTGTGAGCAGCTGGTTAAATAGGCGGACTAAGTTGACTTTATAGTCCAGACTTGGACATTATAATAGCATTTTACTGAAACGGTTTGTGGGAAGATAACAGCTTATTGCCTAAAATCAGCTGCGTAGTGAGAACGACTTATTTTCCCCCCAAAGGGAAATACGTAGCTGTTCTCACTAAACAAGTGATTATAGTCAATAAGGTGTTCTCTTGGTATAAACCACAATTATACGGCAATTTAACCGTTTAAAAGTGCGCAGCAACCCGGGCAATAACATACAACCACGTAATTAAGTGCTGCAAGTGGGTACGCAATGTATGTCACGCCTGCGCATGGGGGTACCCGCGTGCCTGAGCCTACAGCCTGGATAAATGCCTAGAATTATGCATGGGATGCTATCTGTTATCGCACTTGTCCCGGTCATTTTAAAGTAAACATTCTATCAATTCAATTTAAAAGAAGGTGCGCGAAATCAATGTTCTTCTGTTTTCTACTTTGTTTGAAACTTTTAATTATGTTTACAGCCGATGCTTCCTGCAGATTGATTTTTTTAACCCTCGGTGATTTCCTGACGTATGCAATTAATGTGACAAATATTTGCCTTTTCGCTCACGGACGTAAGGATAATGTACGTAGAAATGTACGAGTAAATCCTGCAAGCAAGCCTGCCGCATCCCGTGCATTTTTTCTTCTTCTACAGACCGTAATGTACGAGCGATACAGGCATAGCTATGATTAGAGGCGGATGCCAAGAACAATGTCACTTTCCACATTCGTTCGATTACAGTCCGCTAATAGCGAACTAAGTAAACAGTTTCTCTCTGGACCTGCTCTGTGTCTGTGGTTTATGGCTGAAATATTCCACGGTGGAGGCGATAGGCTACAGGTGTATCCTGCCCTTTTGAACACGCCGGCTAAAGCTTACTGTATTTCCGCGCAATGCGCCCCCCCCCCCCCCCCCCCCACCCCCCACCACTTTAAAACTTGCATATGGAAATTGACTAAATGTTCGGCGTCATGGTGTGTTTACCGTTTAGTCATCTTTTACAGTTAAAGATTGTTCCCGGTTCTTCCCCGCCGTCGGAGCCCACCGTCATGCCCGCGGCTCTGAATCGCGATGACAGCGTTACCCGAGAGGATGTAACTGTACGGGAAATGTGTTCCTTGCTCACGTTATGTTCATAGTGTTACGTTAATAGGCGATTAATGCCAAATAGCCCATATAGACTGTGCTGTACATATGGATGACCTGGAAACTTCGACTTCACCAGTATCCGTGACGCACCCTCCATACTGCCTAAGTGCGTCATATACCTGTAATGTAATATAGATTGATGAGGTGTGATCTGTTTGATATAGCCTATCTGTAGTTCGCTTGTTAAGCAAGACAGTAGGACATTGTAGCCTACATGAATCTATTCACTGATGACAATTCCGTGTTGGAGAATGAAGGGCAGAGACAGCCAAGAGCGCACGTATTTTTAGAAATCGGTTGGAAAGTCCCTTCGCGGCACTCCCACACCCACCCAAAACAGCACGGGTATTTTTGACGGAAACGTCAAACCGTAAAGGTGAACAACAACAACATATGAAGCAGAGTGAATAAAGTTCGCTCAGCCTACAGAGCTGGTAATGGAAATAAGTTGATAACTTTTTTTTTTTTTTGCTAAATATATCATCCATTAGCCTACAGCAGACGTTTTTTCCCCGAAGGACAACGCGATGCAGACGAATGATAAGCACATTCACGCGGTCCTCGGGGAGTAAACCTGGACACTGTCAGCACGTGCAGTAAGCCCGTTTTTTATTCACTCACTGTAAAATGTGAAATGAAGGTGTCTTATAGGATAGAGAAAAGTAGCCTGCATAGTTGTTTCCCTCTGCTGCTTGTATGGGTCACACTTCTACTTCGACCCCAATGCTACAGTATATTAACCGGTGACGACTATAGCAGCTGGTAACAGTGTTTTTGTCTGGAGCGATAACGTAGGCTATTTGTAGGGTCCCCTTTCTTTCTATATACAAACCTTCTGCAGTCCTGTCTGAAGTGTGTAAATTATTTTGCATGTGGCAGACGCGTTCGGTTTCTACATGTCGTGCAACAACGTAGCCTACAAGTATTTAACGGTCTCTGAAACGACCACTTCAGGAAGGCTACTCTAAGTTATAACTTATTTGAAATGTTATGAATGGTGGCACAGTAGTGCAGTATATTGCGCTAGGAAACCGGACTTATTATTCAGAAGATCCTGGGCTCAATCCCCAGCTGTAGCTATTCCCTTGTACAGTCGATTATGACACTTAACCTGAATTGTTCAGGGAAAAAAAAAATAATAATAATCCTGCTATAATCAACGGATTGTATGTGAAAGTCTGTGTTGCAGATCTGCAATCTGTGTAAATCGCTCTGGAGAAGCGCGCTACATGTCTAAATGTAAAAGGTAAGGGGTAATACGGCAATGAGAGCCAGTAAATTAAGTCGATTTGCGTTCATTTGTTCAGATGGAGGACAGAAGGCGACTCCCGCTCTCCCTGGAGGAAAGTAACAGGGCCAAAGCGCTGACCGTGCGGGAGCGGATCCTGGGGGACGTCTCGTGTCCCCGGTATTCTGGGCCGCCCGTGTATCACCTGAAAACGCTGCATCGGTACAGCGTACATCTGAGCGACTACGTGCCCGAGGCGAAGCGCGGGGACCTGATCGCCGACTCGCTGTTTGATCTCCAGCTGCAGAGGGAACTGGAAGTAAGCGGTGCGCTGAACTGGAGCGAGCGAGGACGCAGCCTGCACGCGCTGAAAAACGCAGGTACATGATTAAAACCACATTCACCGTGACACCAACTAATAGCGATCTGCCAGTACCGTGTCGATTTTCTACACAGTAAAATGTCCAGTGTTAATTCTCAACTCTGACATTATTTAACACTGAACATTTTAATGCGCATGATGTGCATGCGCACAGCGTGTTGTGCCTCTGCAAATGAAACTGAAACCTGATGATTATTGTGTACATTGTGTGAAACTATTTACCAACTGTACATTTTCATGTACCCTCGTTTTTTGAATGCATGTTAGTTCTAATACATTATTTAGCATGGGCAGCCCATACATAACAGGAATAACAAGTTGCGCGTGGGTTGCGTCACCAACCGAAGAAGCTTTACGCACTTCAGATAATTTGATCGCACAACCTCAAAAGGTCCTAATGTCCTGTTCAAAAATGTTAAATGTTACGCTACGCACATTCCTAAAGGTGACCCATTAAATAGCTAAGACCCTAGAGGAATTGGAGCCAACAAATGACAAAATACTTTTTTTGGGAGGGGGTATTACAGGTCAAAGCAACGGCCTCTTGGATGCGGTTTCTGTGTGCATGTGGGGAGTGAGTGACAGCGATATGGTGCTGCGGACAGCTCTCCATAACACTATGGCGCAAGGTAGCCCCGCCCACCTTCGTATCGCCTCGCAAGAGGAGGAATGGAGTCCAACTGGTCAGCGGGTGAGATCTCCTTGCATTGTTTTTAGACGACTAAAGAAAAACGCTATTTAAAAAAAGAAAATAAAAAATATTCAATGTAAAACCAACTATGACCTGCTGTAGATTTTACTCAGATAGTGTACAATTGATCCATTTGGTTTTGGGCTCATTAACATTATCACCACATTTTATTGTGCTGTTGGTTATAGAATGATTAAAATAAAAATGTGAAGTTCCGGAGCATGAGGGTGCAGCTGCTATTTTGATGTCACAGCTTGACAAGTCACATGACAAGTATATGTACAGGAGCTCAAGCCGTTTTAGTTAATGTGTTTACACAGTAAAATGTCCTGTGTTCATTCAACTAGAACAGTGTTAATTCGACTCCTTCACAGATTTCATTTGGTCCCACTTTCCAGAGTACGACCAAATGTTATCTGTTAAGAGTTGAATTAACTCTGTTTGAGTTGAATCTAGTGGACATTTTACTGAATACGAAAGTTAATAGATTCACTGGTAATAATTCCCCTTCCAGCAAACCACCATGTTGGATTGTGTGCTGCCAGCAGTTGACAGCCATGTTTGTTTGGTTGTCGTGGAGACAGGTCACCAACCAGGACTGGATTGAGGCGGTTGAGCTGGCCAGCCCCAAAGCTAGAGCTGCTAAGCCTGTGGACAGTCCCTGCCAGCGCGTCCATCTGTTTGTGCTGGCCAACGTCATCCGCAGGCCCATCATAGTGGTGGGCGGTAAGCAAACTCAGTAACTCAGCATAACAGCTTCAGTAACTCAGCACTTAGACTTCAGTAACTCAACACTTAGACTTCAGTAACTCAACACTTAGGCTTCAGTAATTCAACACTTAGGCTTCAGTAACTCAACACTTAGGCTTCAGTAACTCAACACTTAGACTTCAGTAACTCAACACTTAGGCTTCAGTAACTCAACACTTAGGCTTGAGTAACTCAACACTTAGACTTCAGTAACTCCGTGTGACAGCTTCCGTAACTAAACATAATAGCTTCCACAACCCAACACTTAAGCTACAGTAACTCAACACTTAGGCTTCAATTACTCAACCGAACAGCTTCAGTAACCCAACACTTAGGCTACAGTAGCCCAGCACATCAGCTTCAGTAACCCCACACATTGGCTTCAGTAACCCAACACATCTGCTCCCGTAACCCAGCACACCGGCTTCAGTAACCCAGCGGTAGCACCGCGCCACACTCCCATGGTATCATCCCCCTCGTTAGCCAGAATTTATGACGGACGGGGGGAACTTTTTGTAATTTAATTTCACGCGTCACGCGCAGTTGGCCATATGAAAGAGGGAAGAGAGCTGCTGCAGTCACAGGTGGCTCAACACTTTTTAATTTTTCTGCCCCTCTCTAAATGATTCCTCGCTCCATTGAGCTTTATTACGCTGTGCGTACGTCCCTGGCCAGCTTAGAGCCGGTAGGCCGGGAATTACTTCTGGAAAGTTCCGCCTTCAGAAGACTGAGGCCGAGGCTCCGTGATTCACTGTTTTTATGGTTCGCCCGCTAAGCCTCTCCCCCTCTGACCTCGTCCCCTCTCCTCCCTCCGTTTCCAGGCAGCGGGGAGGACACGGAGGCCGCGGCGGGCTCGACCTCGAACCCGGGCCCGCGGGGGATATACGTTCCCTGGCTGTGGGACGGAGCCGACTGCCACCCCTACCCTGTGGTGCTTGGGAGCTCATCCCCATGGCGACGCTTTGCACCCCTGGTGACAGCTGGCAGTGCCCAGGATGACGGTAAGAGCGCCTAGCGATTCGCTAAAGATCGCTGCGTTCAGCACCGGGTTCAATCACACACACACACACACACACACACACACACATTTATAGTGTACAGACACATGCACATACAGTATACACACATACACACACACACACACACACAGTATATACACAAACCTATTCAGTGCACACACCCACACACACACACACACACACACACACACGCACTCGCTCATACACTTATGGTAAGTCACTGCTGTTGCACACTTGCCTAAGGTAACAGTGTTGAAGTGAAATACATGATATACTCTGCTGATGAAAGGGTTCAAATATAAAAGAAGGTCGTCCCTCATCCTCCAACCGTGGAGCTGGGACTGTTGCCTGCTGACTCTAATTATCAGAGAGAAACCATTTTAGGTTTCTCACCGATCTTAGGAATGGATCAAAAACAAGTTTGTTAAAATGGCGGTAGAATTAGAGGGGTGAGTTTTCACGCGAGCAAACAGGGAGGACTGTGATTCAGAGACCTTGGTTACGCCTCTGAGGGGCAGAAAAGACAAAATATAAGCTTTTCTGTGGATCTCCGGTTTACAGAAATCGGCCGAGAAAAGCTGGAAATTGGTTTTTTACTCTTCTGGTGTAAAATAACAAAAAGCATTCATTGCTGTGTCTAAATGAGAATAATAAGCCCAATTTTTAAAGAATAATGTGCTTTTATGAACCATAAATGTGAGAGGAATATGTCGCGTGTGGGAATGACTAATAGCAGGATGTTTACGTTCAAAAAAGAATGAAGGTAGAACTACAAAGACGTGTGTGTGTGTGCGCGTGTGTGTGTGTTTTGTGAGAGAGTAATTGATTCCGTTGCTCAGTTGATTCCGTGAAGCAGTATCTCTGAATACCAAGTTATTTTACGGAGGGAAAGGTGTGCAGAATGGACAGCTCAGACCAAAAAATGGGGGGGGGGGGGGAGTGGGGTGTTACTGTGGGCTCTCAGGCTGCCGAGTGCACTTTGTGACCTTTAGACACAGAGCCTTCCCCCCCTTTCTAATTGATGAGTAATGGTTTCTTCCAGGTGTGGGCAAACATAGTTAAATATCTCATCGCCGTCTTTTTGAACCCTCCATAATGGACGATATTAGTGTTGTGTTTCGTAGTGACTTAGCAAGAAACGCTGTTTACGCAAAAAAAAAAAAAAGAAAAACCCCCCAATGGAATCCCCAAAAAATACTGGATATGTAGGTCAGGTTTCCTGAAACTGCAATCTGAATACTCCCCCTGGGAGGCCCACAGTGGAGTCCAAGAGGGTACTCAGCAAGTTTTTAAAAATAATTATTTGCTCATGCTTATTTTTTACTCAGATTTACATTTTCAAAATGACATATTTTAGTTTTTGGAATATACCCTACCTGGCTTACACACCTGTGGTAATACAACATAGTAAAATGTCCAGTGTTAATTCAACTCCAACAGAGTTTACATGAGTCCAACAGAGACCAAATGCTCACTGTAAGAGTTACTTTAACACTGAATGTTTTAATGTGTATGATCATTGCTAGTCCATTCTGTGCGCTTGGCCGTCGCCCTCAGCTGCTGATGAACAAAATGGCGGCCCTCTTGTCCTTCTGTGCTTCTGTTACTCAGCGCTTAACTGTTCCAGGAAAGCGTTTGATTTCCCAATAAACAGCTGCATTTAAGACACATGATATAAAAAATAATAATAATTTTAAAGGGATTGCCTGCTAAGAGCTGAAAGAGTGTGACGTTGCTTGGGCTGAAGAGGAAGAGGACGGAGCGGGCAAGCGGTCAGTCCCGACGGTTGCTTCACCGACCCTGCGTTCTCCCCTCACACAGAGGACGGGGTGGCCCTACCCCTGGTTTGGGGTACCCCCCGGGGCCTGCGGGAGCTGCCGCTGCATTTCCCCCCCGACGGGCGCGAGGGGACCCGCCTGTCCTGCCTCAGGGGCTACCTGAAGCTCCGGACCCTTCCGCTGGGCAAGCACACGACCTACGCCGCCAGGTGAGATGGCCAGCGCGCCGCACCTCTGTCTCCCGACCAGCAGGGGGCAGCCTAAGTGCCGCTCGACTGCCCACAGGTCCACGGCACTCTGTGCAACACATGCGGCGTGTTCTCACTCCTGTCATGCGAAATCACCTTGTAATCTGAAGGGAGGAAAATGGCCTGTGAATGGCGTGTGTGTGTGTGGTAAATATTGTTGAATTATCCACTCTGCAAAGTTTTTTTCCCAGATTTGGAAATTCCACCAGGCAGCCCTGAATGTGATTTTTGTCTACAGCTGACATTCAGTTGATGTCAGCTGGTGCACCGTGATGCTTAAATCCCTCTTTATTTCCAGGTTGAAAGGTCATAACCTTCCCGAGCCCTTCAGCTTGGTGCAGGACTACTTCAGGCTGGCCAATCACACGTGCAGTCAGGTCACCCAGGAAGTGAAGTGGGGTGGCAGAGAAGAACAAAATGGAGGCCTTCCTCTCCCGGCATGCCCCTCCTCCACCTCCTCCTCTTCCTCCTCCTCTTCCTCCCCCTCCGCCGTCTTCTCCATCACTGCAGGTAGATGTGCCACGGAACGGTGCCTCTACTTCTGCTCTAAGTCCACCTGGCCTCTGTGTCACAGTTGCCACGACAACAGGCAGCAGCATCAGCAGCGGCTTCAGGCCAGGAACTGCCCGCCGGAGGGGCGGGGCTTCAACATCTCCGTCTGTGGGGACACGCCCCCCTCCGACCATAACCCCGCCCCCTCCTGCAGCCCTTCCACCGTCGGCGATGACCTCATCCCCCAGGGGTGGCCCAGCGACCTCGTTCACCGTCCCAGAGTGGGCGGGGCCAAGGACAGCGACTTCCTCTGTGGGCGGTGCCTGTCGTGCAAGATGGAGACGCGCACTTTCAACGGCCTCTGCTTCCGCTGCCTCCAGAGCCAAACCGACCCCCCCGCCCTGCCCCCACCGGACCCCACCGATACCGCCGACCCCGCTCGGGCGTCGCCAGGCCGGGAGGGGGCTCTGGGGGGGCAGAGGTGCCTCACGCCTGGCTGCGTGTATTTCGGGACCACCCAACACGCAGGATACTGCACGGTCTGCTACTGCATTCAGAGTGAGCGCCTGCCCCCACACAATCCCTTCATCCATCCCTCCCTCCACCCATCCATCCATCCCCCCCTCTCCCTCCCATCCTCCCTACCTCCATCCATCCCCCCCATCCCTTCCTCCCTCCTTCCTTCCATCCATCCATCCCTCCATCCATTCCTCCCCCTCATTCCCCCTCCATTTTTCCCTCCCTCCATCATCCATCCATACCTTCCCCTCACTCTCCCCTCTATCTCTTACTCCCTCCCTCCTTCCTTCCATCCATCCCCTCCCTCCATCCATCCTTTCCTCCCCCTCACTCCCCTCCATTTTACCCTCCCTCCATCATCTATCCATCCCTTCCCCTATCTCTCCCCTCTCTCCTTCCCTCCCTACATCATCCACCCCCTCCTATCCCTCTCATCTCCCGCTACCTTCATCCATCTCTCCCCCTCACTTCCCACTCCATCCATCCCTCCCTCCCTCCTTCCTTCCATCCATCCTTCCCTGCATCCATCCATCCGCCCATCCATCCAGCTCTCTCTCCCTGTCCTCCCCTCTCCATCAACCCCTCCCCCCACTCCCCCCATCTTTCCTTCTCCAGGCTGCTGCTACACCAGCTGCATGCTTCAGACCAGTGGCTCTCTAAACTAATGTGCCATGCTGTCACATAGCCTGGGATGTTTTTAAAGATAAACTTTATTTAAAAGCCAATGCTTTATAAAAAAAAACAGGTCCTGAAAAACAAACGCACTCAAAGCAGAACAAAGGACAGCGTAACGCCACTGTGTCAACAGCTACAGGAGACTCCCTTACCAGCAAGCATTATAACTCCCTCGTGAGCAAACATAATCAGCTCGGCGACAAAAGCTGGTCTGGACGTGGCAGAATGGTGCAATTTCAGGAAGCTATTGGGAACGGTATGACACTAGTTAAGGTCAGATAAGGTCAAAGGTCAAAAACAAGTTGTTTTCTGAGGGAAGGAGGGTCATTTTTGGTGTGGTAAATCTGCTGATTGATGCTTTGCCAGTGCTGCGTGATTAGGTTCATTTTTCTCACTCTCTTTTTCTCTCGCTCTCCCCTCTCTCCCTTTCTCTCTCTCTCTTGTTCTCTTTCTCTCTGTTACTCTCTGCCCTTCAGATCAAACACCAAACCGCTCACCGCCCCCAGCACCACCTCTACCTTCCTCCTCCTCCTCCTCCTCCTCTTCCTCCCCCCCGCCCCTGCAGCTCTCCTCCACCCTCAGGAATCTCCCCCGCTGCGCTGACCCTGCGTGTGACATGCTGGGAAACTCCGCCTTCAAGGGCCTCTGCGAGCGCTGCTTCCTGGCCAGCCACCAGGGGGCGATGAAGAGCCAGGCTTCAGAAGCAATGGCTGTCAGTCAGGTATGACCGTCTGTCTGTCCATAAAAAAATAACCTAGTTTCTCTCCTGCACTGCGACACATTACGCTTGTGAAACTTGCGCGAAATAACGATAATGACTTGACTCAGGTCATTTTCTGTCTGCCTGTGTGGTGCCAATTTTGCCGCATTATCTTACAGTAGGAAAAAAAAAAAGAATCCATCCACCCACCCAGGCAAATCTCTCTTTCTTTGCACCCCACTGAACCTTTCACAGATCATTATCAGTAATTAAAATGATCAAGGACTGTGCGATAGCTCTGCACTGAGAGAGAGAGAGAGAGAGAGAGAGAGAGAGAGAGTGAGAGAGAGAGAGAAAGAGAGAGAGAGAGAGAGAGAGAGAGGGAGTGAGAGAGAGAGACAAAGAGAGAGAGAGAGAGAGAAAGAGGGAGGGAGAGAGAGAGAGAAAGTCATTATTTAAGCGTTTAATCGTCTGTGGCTGTAAACCGGCCCTCATTTCAGTGTTATTATCTAATTTCGGAAAAAAAAAAAACCTCATTTGGTTTTTGGACGGCTCGCCGAGCGTGATTTTGAGCGCGTCCGGCCCTCGTCCTTTCTGGAACTTTAAAAAAAAATTAAATTTTTTATTTTCAGGGAAGCGACCGGGTGAACAGAAGGCATCACAGGCCGCCGTCCAAACCGGACCCGCCCGGCGCCGGGGCGGAGAAGGCCGTCGCGGCCCCCGTGGAGAGCAGGCGAAGCCGCAGGGCCTCGCCAGGAAAGTCCCAGGCTTCGGCCGAGCCCGCCAGGCCCCGGCCCTGTCTGGGTAGCGGATGCCCCAACTTCGGCAACTCCAGGTGCCGGGGACTCTGCAACAGCTGCTACAGGAGTCACGTCTGAGCGTCCCGCCCCGGACTGGCGACCCGGGCCGCGAGAATCGCATCGGACCGACCGAGTCCAGGCTTGCGGCCGAGTCGGTACGTCGCATCTGAGTGAGAGAGTCCCGACTGGCAACCCGGCCATGTTTCACAGCTGAGAGCAGATGGGCGGCCTGGTCGTGAATCTTACCTGACTGACAGAGTCCCAGTCTGGCGACCCAGCCTTCAGTTCGCACGGGCCCCTTCGGCTACCAATCACATCTGACTGACAGAGTCCCAATCTGGCAACCCGGCCTGGAGTCCAGCCATGCAGACCTGCCATTAATCACAAGCTGAGCGGGCAGAGTCTAGACTGGCAGCCCCCAACAGCAGTCAACACCTGAGTCCCAGACTGGCAACCCCCGACTTCCCAGCAAGCACGGGTGCACTTTAAACTCGTTTTTTTATTTTTGAACTTTTAAGATTTTTTTTTCTTCTTCCAAAGAAAACACAGATCTAAATCGGGACAGTTTTGGGGGAAGTGTTTCTCTTTTTTTTTTTTTTATCGTTTTAATATTCCTCCACTCTCCACGCAAACTCGGCACCTTGTTGAGATTCGGTCCAACAAAAGAAAATAAATGTGCGTACGTCACATTCCAAATTAAAAACCCTAATTCATATTCCGTCCTAGAGAAGGTCCTTGGGAATCCTGAGTTAACAGGCTGACGTTCATATTAATAATATTAATAAAACAAGCAGGCGTGCTTCCTGTACTAGTTTACTGTAAGTGATTTACTCAATTTAATATGCACTCAGTGCAGATCTCACATTAATAATGAGAGATATGTTTATATCATCATTTATACCGCATCTTTATAAGAGGAAAGGATTTCATTGGGGGCAGCTTGTTGTTGTTTATATTTGCCCCTAGTGTACAAGGCTGCTGTACAGCTGAAATGCCAATGCTCGATTGTGCCGAGATTACATTAAAAAAGGGTTTCCGTTTTCCTAGAAGAATAATTTGGACCTTGTGTGCCTTTTGTGTTTTCCTGGTAGAAGTGTCACAGCTGCGCAGCAAATGTTTGGTGTTGCTTCAGCTCTTACGAGAATCGTCATTCAGGTCCATTTGAGATCGGGGGGAGGGGGATTCCATGAAGCAGGATTGCTGCATTAGCTGGATAAGTGTGAGTGAGTGAAACCTGGAACAGCTCTTTGCTACAGTCCATGTTCCAGTTTTGGGAGGGTTCTGGGTTTTCACTCAGTGCAGTTAATCTAGTAATCCTGCTTTGTGAAACAGGGCACAGATTTGCTCTGGTCAGAGTTGATTAAACGCTGAATGTTTTTTTTCTGTGCACCTGCTAGCCTTGCGTAATTTGCCTCTGTCCTCTTCTTTGTGGTCTTGTTGGAACAGGCTGTGTCGGCCGCCTCCGTTCTGCTAATGCCGCGGCAGACGTGTCGCTTCACGGTAACGTCCCCCCTGCAACACGTGCCCTTTGGCTCGTTGGTTCCCCTCTGCTGGGGAATGTCAACAGCAACCGCACTGTATGTGTGTGTGTGTGTGTGTGTGCGTGCGTGTGGTCATGGCAACCCTTCGCACCTGTGTCCGTGTGCGGAACGACCTGCTGCAGTGCAAACAACGGCTGTGAAACAAACGCCTCAAGCCTTAAAGTGGAGAACTGAAACTTGAGGGAAGATTATGTCCTTGCTTTTGAAGGAGAACTGAACCTTGTGGGCAGATTATGTCCGTGCTTTGAGTGCGGGTTGCTTTCCACGTGTGCAAGTAGTGCGGAAAACCATATTTATTATTAAAAACCGCAAACCCGAACACAAATTGACTGGTCCTATTTAAAATTTAACATAATGTCCGTTTTGAGCGGCATGGTGGTGCAGTGGGGAGCACTGTCGCCTCACAGCAGGAAGGTCCCGGGATCGAGCTGCACGTAACCCCTGTGTCCACACGGGTTTTCTCCAGGCACTCCGGTTTCCTCACACAGTACAAAGACGTGCAGGATGGTTAATTGGAGACTCTACATTGCCCATAGGTGTGAGTGGCTGGTGAGTGAATGGTGCGTGTGCCCTGCGATGGATTGGTTACCTGTCCAGGGTGTATTCCTGCCTCTCGCCCAATGCACGCTGGGATAGGCTCTAGCACCGCCCCGCGCCCCTGCCCAGGATGAATTTTGTGCAAGAAACATTATGTCTTGTAAGGAAACACGCCATATCTACTTGCATTAGTGTATTTCAAGTTAGTTGTTCTGTCTAGGTAACTGATTATGAGGACTGTACTCAAGAGCAACTGCACCCCCTAGTGGTAAAACTCAGCAATTGACTTCAGCTCTCAATGGCAGCTTCCAGAAAGGGCTGGCAAGTTTACTTTGAAGTATTACACGAGAAAATAAAACATCAGAGGCCGGCGGAAATAATTCCAGCATCATTTGTCACCTATAATCAGATGTGAGATTTTTTTTCAGTCATGTTTTAAAAAAAAATATTCATAGCTATTTTTTCTTGGAAGCAGAAAATATCTTCTTTTTCCTAGAGGTGTCCACACCGAGCCAGAAAGTAAAATATAAGCGGTTTTAGCAGCCTGTCATCGGAGAACCATGCCGCGTCCGATGAATAACTGAGCGGAAAACTTGAGCTGAAGATGCAGATTTATGCGTCTGACCTGAAGGCGGAGTCGTCTAAGAGTACGGTGGCAGCGGGGAGAGAGAGAGAGAGAGAGAGAGAGGGGAGGGGAGAAAGAGAGAGTGAGTAAAATGAACCTTATCACGCAGCACTGGCAAAGCATCAATCAGCAGAGCTACCACACCAAAAAAATGACCCTCCTTCCCTCAGAAAACAACCTGTTTTTGACCTTTGAACTTATCTGACCTGAACTAGTGTCATACCTACAGAGAGTGAGAGAGAGAGGGAGAGGGAGAGAGAGAAGAGAGGAGAGAGAGAGAGGTGGGAGAGAGACAGAGAGTGGGAGAGAAGGGAGCGAGAGAGAGAGAGAGAGGGGAGAGAGAGAGAGAGGAGAGAGAGAGAGTGAGAGAGAGAGAGAGAGAGAGGGAGAGAAAGAGACAGAGAGAGAGACGGCTGGGTCTTTGAAGCAGGGCCTAATCACCAGCGTGCTGCTCTCAGGGGGGTCTCTCTGAGCCTGTGAAAGTGTCCGTGCGTCGCTGCCTCAGCCCCCCGGGAGAGGGGCCGCTTGTTTACTCTCCTTATTTTCTTTTTTTTGAGGTGAAAGACGCAGAAATAAAGCCGTAATGAATCCCTTCAGAAGTCCCCTTCCTGCCCTTGTGATCTTCCTCTCTCTCTACTCTTCCTCCTCCTCTCTGTCCCTCTTTCATGCTGGGAATAATTAAACGCACTCACACACATACACACATCGACACAAACACACACACAATCACACACACACACACATCGACACACACACACGCACGAACACACATGCATGCACCTACCCTTTCCTGGAAACATGCATTAATGCTCCTGCACACACATATGCACTTACCCCCCCCCCCCCCCAGTCCTGACTGTAAGCAGAGGTAGAGTCTGAAAATTTAATGGGGGGGGGGGGGGGGCATTACAGAGAAAGCTACAGGCTGGCAGTCAGGCAGGCAGGCACACGCTCACTCAAACATTTATGTGTGTGACGGTGGAGGGGGGCGGGGGCTGTGGAGCACCATCATACACCCCCACCAGCAAAACCCAATATAGCCAGCGCTCCCTAACCTTATAACACCCTATACACATCCATACAGTGCCCCCAACCTTAACCGCAATACAGGCCCCCCCCAATTACTACCCAATTAACCCGAATGCACCTCACCAGCAAACCGCAATAACCCAGCCGTTCCCCCCTAATCACACTCTGCAGGTAACCAGCTGCTGCCAGGACATCTTACTGCAAACTCTCATTATTTTATCCCGTTTCCACTGTTCGTACTTTTTAATCTTACAGGTGAACTGAGGCATAACGAGGGGGAAGAGAAGCAAGGCTCGGTTAATTAAGGGAAGCTCTTACCATGGAAACCAGCTCGGCCACAAAAAAAAGAAACAAAAAAAAAACGTCGTATTGGTGCTCAAAGCACTGGTAGAGTCGATTCCGTGTTTCGGCATCGAATCAGCTCAGAGAGTACATTTCACACTGAGAGAGTGGAAATTAGCACTGGAGATGGTGGATAAAAAATGGAAACACAACAGTGTTTTCGCAGTGTGATGGGTTCTGGTGGCTACGCACTGGTTTGGGGTGAATTTTCCTGTCAGACGAGGTCCATGCCAAGCATCCCTGAACGGTAATGAGTGCTTCTTCACCCTGTGTCTTTCAACATTCTGACATCCCTGTCCTCGTGAGCAGCATGTAGTTACCCAGCAGTCTGAGGGGCGTGACACAGACATTATCCACCAATTAAGAGCCTCGCATTATCCAGTACTGAGGCCATTCCAGCGTAGTTCTTGAAGGACACCCAACACGCCTCTCTTCCACGACCAACAACCCTACTTGACTGGCTTCCTCTCCTCGCGGAGAGGGGTAGGATGTCACACACAGCAGCTCCTCCAGAATACCAGGTTTCTGGAATGTCACACACCCCACAGGAATTCCACACCAAGGCACACACGGGAGAGCGTGGCCATACGTGGTGGCCGAACAGCTGATCGACTGATTGGTGTTTCCATTTTTTTTCCCGTCTTCTATCTGTGTGCAGTATTCTTTGGGTCTCAAAAACTACTGTAAAACAGCACTGCTGAAATGCCCTTTTTATATTCTTTTTTTCCCCCTTTACCGGAAACCAATGTGAAGCAAGATTGTTCCCATAAATTCACGTTTGAAGTATTTTTTTGACAATTTAGCCTTTTTAAATGAAAGAATATTAATTTTTTCTCGCCGCATTTCATTTGCAGCTTGTGATGGGCCAGGAGAGCCCACTAAAATGTTTTTTTTTATGACTTCTTCTCTCCAAGCAGACTCCTCACTCACCAGCTACTGAAATGAACACATAGGATGTGATGCTGAATCTTTACAGGAACTGATCATATTTACTCAGCTGGAGAAGAGCAGGAAATTGAAAACTGAAATAATGCAGAAAGAAAAGGTTGAAAGCAGTCATGTGTCATATTATTATTATTATTATTATTATTATTATTATTATTATTATTATTATTATTATTATTCTGCCCAGCAATGTTTTGGCGTCCTGTCCAGGGTGTATTCCTGCCTCTTGCCCAATGCTCGCTGGGATAAGCTCCAGCACCCCCCACGACCCATCCTGATGGATGGATGGATAAATAATGATTATTGTACCAGTTCTAATTTTTGGTTGAGGCAAGCTTCCCATTTATAACACTCATAAATGCAGTACATTACGACACAATAAAATATCCGCATTCACTCCCCAGGAGAAAATTATACATCTCACATCCGTTTTGTGGTCACAGTTTCCTATAAAAGCTCATCTTCATGGACGATAAAGATCAGGCAGCCGCATTCACCTCATTTTCGAAGGATTTTTATGTGTTATTTTGTCACCCGTGCAGCATAATCCAGTGTTTGGGAGTTAAGAAACCATGGCAACACTTTAAATGAATGTTCCATGAATCTTTTTTTTTTTTTTTTTTAAACCAAACTCATTAATATTTATCCTTGTTCCTGATCTAAGGCAGATATTGCTCACCCTTTACAAACGACTTCAAGACGCGCCGCGGCCCGGACTGATTAATTAACATAACAACGGGCCACCGTGAAGCCAGTAATTGATGTGAATCGTTAAAACAAAGGTTATGATGTCAATTATTAATGGATGATGAATGGAATCTTAGATTAATGGTTCACAAAAACCGTGCATCAAAAAAACAAAAAAAAAGCCTTCTTGATGTTTGGTCCGGCGTGTTATCTGTTCGTTACCCAAAAAGCCATTTCCCCTCCAGTAACCATGTCTGGCTGAGTCAACCGCTGTGCCTGACTTTTTACAATGATGACATCATGCCTGTCGCGGGGCCAGGCAGGGGGGGGGGGTGGTTCAATTGCTGCCAGTGATGGAATGACTGCACCCCCCCTCTACCACACGCAGCACATCAGCTCTCAGCTGGCCTGGGGGACTCCAGCAGCCCCGCTGCCTGCAGACCTGTACATGCTGAGCGCGCTCAGTACATCTCTCAATACATCCCTCACCATGCACACATACAGACACACAGAAACACACACACACACACACAGAAACACACAAACACATGCACACACATACAGAGAAACACACACACACATACACATACAGACACACAGAAACACACCCACACACACACACATGCACACACATACAGAGAAAAACACACACACATACAGACACACAGAAACACATACATACACATACATGAACACTCCAGCAGCCCCGCTGCCTGCAGACCTGTACAGTGAGCGCTCAGTACATCTCTCAATAATCCTCACATGCACATACAGACACACAGAAACACACACACACACAAGAAACACACAACACATCACACACATACAGAGAAACACACACACACATACACATACAGACACACAGAACACACACACACACACACATGCACACACATACAGAGAAAAACACACACACATACAGACACACAGAAACACATACATACACATACATGAACACACATGCATACAGACACACAATAACACACACACACACACAGAAACACACATACAGAGAAACACACACACACATAAACACAAACACACACACACACGGGAAAGTGCACACACAGACTCATGTGCGCACATAAGCATAAACACATTCGCAAAACACACATACATGCACTCACAGACACGTGCATCCATACACATGCACATTTATACACACATTCACAATTAGACCTGGGTCAAATCCTTATTTGAAATATTTCAACAGGCAACCTGTTGAAACTGTGTTCACAAAAGAATAAGAAATTCCTCTTATAATTGTCATTTACGTGCCCCAATCGAGCTGGTGTCTGAAGGGTTTAATTAAAGTATTCCATATTATGATTCCCCCCGGGACCGATGCACACAACGCTTTTGATTAATGCGATTAATTTCTCTCCGGTGTCTGTGACCGATCGCTCATTGGCTTAATCCAGTGCCTGGGAATCCATTTACAGGACTTTGAGCCGAGGCCAGTCGCAGGCTCGCCTCGCGAAAGCCGCCAACCCTGTCCCACCCTCGCACGTCCTTGTGAAAAAGAAATCCCTCATGAAAAAGAAATCCCTCGTGAAAAAGAAATCCCTCGTGAAAAAGAAATCCCTCGCGAAAAAGAAATCCCTCGTGAAAAAGAAATCCCTCGTGAAAAAAAATCTCTCGTGAAAAAAGCCCTCGTGAAACATTGTGAAACTTGCTCATCGGGAAGGGTGCAAATACTTTTTTTTTTACAGCGTTGTATATAAATATAAACTATATGACCGACAGTATCTGGACACCCCTTGGTCTGGAAGGTTTTTCATGGTTTGTTCTAGCAAATCCTTGCAGGATTGCTAGAACAACATCTAGTATAAAGCCTTCCCAGAAGAGTAAAGGTTGTTATAGCAACAAAGGGTTGACCAACTCCATATTAATGGCCATAAGTTTGGATGAGATGTTGGATGTGTCCACATACTTTTGGCCATGTAGTGTATATTCCAAACCACATCAAATTTAAAATAGCAGAGTTATCATGATTGATATGAAGGCTATTCTTCAGTAAAAAATTGACATGTTTGCCTTCCTGCTTTTCCAAGGCTCCATTTCCTGCATCTAATTCTGGCACTGGGTAAATACACCTCATCGCATCATCAGCAATCATTTCTCTCTCTGGGCCAATTTTTCATATTTTTCTTCTTTCCACAGCATAACCCCCCCCCCCCCACCCCTTCACCCCCCCTAGCCCCCCCACCCCTCCACCCCTGTCCCCACTTTTACATTTTCAATCACAGGCGACGATAAGAAGCCGATTACAAAGGGCTAAACCTTGGCATTATCTCGGCGGCGCTAAGGCTCCTGACTTAGCTAAATGAAGATGGCCGGACGTGGAGGAGCTCGGGGTGGGGGGGGGGGGGTTGGGGGGGGGGGGGGGGGGGCGGGCGATTTGGGCCGTAATTAGATCCCGCCTCCCGCTCTACCCTCCGGGCCGCGAAAGGGCGAGGAAGGGGCTAGCGGACGTTAGCGGCGGTAAGAGGAGCATATCCGTAGCGGAAGAGCGCGAGGCGGAGCAGGCAAACCGACGTTTTCCACGACGGAAAAACAGGTAATAAAATGGACCAGCATGGACCAGTGGACCAGCATGTGACAACGTCATTCCAGGAGTATGCGTTTAATTTTTATGCGCACTGACTCTCTACCAGCCAGATGAGGTGTTTCCCTGCCAGTTGGCCACTGGCAGCGCACCGTCAGGTTCCGCTGTTGGTCCGCCAGCGGTCGGCAAATCGGTTGGCACCACGACGGTCCGTACCAGTGGACAACTGATAGGGAGCAGCTGGGGTGAGGACCAGCTGTTAAAAGAATTCAAAATCACGTGTGGGCGGTTCCAGTGGGCCTGTGGTTCTGATTGGTGCTGGCTTCATGGGGTCATGCTTCACTGCTTGGCCATGATTGGACCTGAACGTGTCATCAAACGTCCAGTGGGCGAATTTGGCAGTTGGTTCTGGCAATCCTGCACTGGTCTCTCATATGAAGCAAGATGATGATGATGATGAAGGATGATAATGATGAAAGTGATGATGGTGACGATGATGATGACGATGAAGACAATGATGATGATGATGATAATGACAAATGACGGTGAAGAATAATTCACAATTGCACATTTCCACTTTCTGGGGGAATGACTAATCACATAATGCTATGTGATGGAGTCAAGACTCCAGTGCTGCATTGAAAAAAAAAAGGAAGACAAAAACTTCTTTTCAACCCATCAATGGACCAAGACCGGGTGCCAAAAGCTGCTCTTATCAGTCGTGTACCAGCCATAAGTATAACCAATCAGATCAGCGATGTTTAGTGTTCATACCCATTCACAGCTCTCCCTCTCTCTCTCTGTCTCTCTCTCCCTCTCTCCCCCTCTCTCTCTCCCTCTCTCTCTCTCTGCACAGTTTGTTTGTAAACAAGTTAAAGCTCATCAGCGCGGTATTCCCTCTGAGCCGAGCTCAGAGAACTTTCCATCACAGTTGAGGAGGCGCTCAGGCTGTGAAATTGAGATGAAGCACACCACCTGTCATCACTTAGAGCGACTTGACGCACGCGTTCTGTCACAGAAAAGCGGCCAATCGTAAGTGCCTGTTTTCGGGAGGGTGTTCAAGCGTCCCCGGGCCAGCTTGGACCGG
The DNA here is from genome assembly GCF_018555375.3 of Anguilla rostrata. Taxonomy (NCBI): domain Eukaryota; kingdom Metazoa; phylum Chordata; class Actinopteri; order Anguilliformes; family Anguillidae; genus Anguilla; species Anguilla rostrata. The sequence continues at coordinate 77,456,111 of NC_057933.1, read as the reverse complement.
GCCAGAGCACCCGAAACAGAACCATAACGGCGGACTTTCTGGCGTCCCAAGGAGGGCTGGTCGACAGTCGCCATGGAAACCAGGTTCCGGGTTCCGAGGCAGGTGTGCGGAACTCGGCGGAACTCGGCGGCCTTCAGACGCGGCGGGAGCGTCGCTTCGGATTAACTCGCCACGTCAAGGACCCGTTATTTACGGGACAACAAAACATCCGGCAAAAAGTTACCGTCCTTCTGTGTCCCTCAAATCAAGGGGAGGGGGGGTGGGGGGGGGTGAGAGAGAGAGAGAGAAAGAGAGGGGAGAGAGAGAGACAGAGAGAGAGATGCAGAAGAGAACAGATGGAGAGTAAGGTGTGAGAGGGACAGTTTGGACAGGAGGAGAAATGATAGCTGTGCTGGCCTTGCAGGCACCCTCACTTCTCTCTTTCTCCCTCTCACTCACACACACACACACACACACACACACACTCAAACACACTCACACTCACACATACTTACACACACTCACACACACAGACGCACACGCGCACACACACTCAAACACACTCACACTCACACATACTTACACACACTCACACACCCTCACACACACACACACACGCACACATACATGCACACACACACACACAGGCACACACGCACATGCACGCACGCACACACACACACACTCACACACGCACGCACGCACGCACGCACACACAGACACACACACAGCAGCTGTTGGTAAAATGTGACGTTTAATGTCACAACAGTGGGTGCTCCGGGCACCAGCAGCGATGACTAAGCTAGAGGAGCAGAGGGCCACGGGTCCTTTCAGCTCATCACAAAACCCCCCACCCCTGCCAAACCCCCCTGCCCTCCCCCACCCCCCACCCCACACCCCAAAAACACCCACACCATCCTGTCTCTCAGTTTTCCTTCTCTATATGACTCAGGGCCTGGCTTGGACAGGTGAGGCAAGCCGATAGACAGAGCAATCCCTCAATCCATCGTGCATACCATGGGTAAACCACATGACACAGGGAGTGCAGTCGATTAATGATTGCGCCAACAATCCATCTCACGACAAGGACAAGCTACACTGCAGGCAGTGCAGCCAAGCACAGATCGCACCAACCATCCATCTCACGACAACGGTCAGCCACACTTCACAGGCAGCGCAGTGGAGCACAGATCGCACCAACCATCCATCTCACGACAACGGTCAGCCACACTTCACAGGCAGCGCAGTCGAGCACAGATCGCACCAACCATCCATCTCACGACAACGGTCAGCCACACTTCACAGGCAGCGCAGTCGAGCACAGATCGCACCAACCATCCATCCCGCACACTGACGGTAAACTACAGCAGATGAGCCAGACGAATGAACACACAGAAAAGCGTCTGAGGGCCCAGGGAAGACGACGTTCCGGATCAAAGACTGAGCCGCCTGTCCAAATCATACATCAGCAAACAGCAAACAGTGACTGAGGAGACAAGAGTCCATCTGTTCTCTCTGTCATTTACTCTCAGGCCAGCTTGAACGCCAAAATAACCAGATAAACAAATAAATCTCTCTCCATTTTAGCGACCGTCAAAACTGTCACAAAGCCTAGGCTGCATATTCCAAACGGTTCCTGTCTTTGAAGCGGGATGAAATGAAGTTCATGAGGCACTCATGTGTGAACTTGACTGTGTTCTGGGCTGTGAATAACTGTACGAAATGAGCATCTTGTCGAACCTGCGTTTTGTAGTTTCTCCAATGACCTTGGTAATGCACTTTTGTATGTCGCTTTGGATAAAAGCGTTTGCTAAATAAATGTAATGTATTGTAAGTTGGGGAAAACAACATGCTCCTCAGCACCCTGGCTGCTGGTCTTATTTCAGCTCGACCGCACCAGAGCCAGTGACAAGAGCTGTCTCCTCTTATCGTCTCAATTTGTCTCGACACTTTAGTCTGCTGATTACTCGCAAAAAAATAATCTTCACCAAATGTGAAATGTCAAAAACTGAAATAATGTTTTCAATGTCAAGCAGTCAATCGATCAGACTTTATTTGAATAGCACTTTTCATACGAGTAAAATGTAACACAAAGTGCTTCACACAATACAACAACCCCCCCCCCTCCCCCCGATTCCATACTCAAAGCAATAAATGATTTTGTAAATTAATAAAACACTCAGTAATAACAGCATTCAATCCATCCATCCATCCATGTCAAATAATACTGGCAAACTGTCCAGGGTGTATTCCTGCCTCTCGCCCAATGCATGCTGGGATAGGCTCCAGCACTTCCCGCAACCCTGACCAGGAATAAGCAGGTATAGATAATGGGTGGATGGATGGATGGATGGATGGATGAATGGATGGAATGTCAAATAATGTTCAGGGGAAAGCAGGCATTGGACGATTCACTGTCTGAAGATCTGTACAGACATATGCGCTCATACACCTTTGCCAGAGCAAGGTTAATTCCATTTCTATCCAGTCAATTCAAGAAATTGATAGAGGTTGATTTCATTAACTAATTATTTTTTAATTTAAATGATTTTACATGCAGAACATGGACACCATATGATATTTACTAAAGGAATTCAGCTTAAATATCTTTTGGTCAAGGGTCAATTCAAGAACTCAAACGGAATTCAGTGCAATGATTGATCGTTTTAAATTAACACTATTTCACATGCAGTCCATTTACACTGCATGATAGTTACTAAACAGATTCAGGTTAAATACCTTTCAGTCAAATACCTTTCACGCTATAAAACTCACTTCCCTAACCACTACGCTACACTACTGCATCTGAAATATGCATGAGCATAAGGAATAATCACATCAAATATGCCCGATGTCTTAAAAATGAAGTCGTACTTCATTAAGGAATCCCCATCTTACTTTCTATCTTGAAAGCTATGGTGAGGTATTGAGCCATAAACGTCATAGGTTATGAACAATGTCTGAATTATTCAGAGCCAAATGGCAATGGGAAATATATCAGCAGGATAATGTTGGTAGCTGTTTATATATAAACCCTATTAAACAAATTGCAGCTTCCTGTTTAAACTCTTAGGGCCAATAAATATTGGCTAGGCTTCACTTGAAGTGACTTTTTTAAAGCTTTCATAAGGACTGTGTCAGTTGTAATTGATGATCAACACCATTACCTTAAACATACACGACATTATGCCCACTTTATAAAAACTGGCATAAAGCAGAAAATGGTGCAGATTATGACCAGGAAATGACATTTATAAATGCCCATCATATCAAGCATATTGCACGACCCATGTAAACCATATGTTATAAGCTGGTTACGCATTCGCTCATATGCAATTGGACATATGCCATGATTAAATGCCTAATTTCGCACTCTGCTTGAAGACCCACTTACCACGCAGTAAGCATTGAGAGTATTGTGAATATGGGGATGTCTGTGAGTCAGATACTATTGCGAAAGCTTCGACAACAAAGCTGAAGAATAAAAACGGCATTCCACTGATTCATAGAGCTTTTCCCCCATTAATTAAATATTCCATTAATTAATTCTTACAGAGTTCATCATTTCAGTGGTACATTTTGAATTGTCCATTTTGTGAGAGTAAATACATAATTGGTGAGCTTTTACACATTCATACATCCAAGTAGCTCATTCTGAAATTAATTTTAATTGTGAAGTAGTACATAAATCAACAATTCAGTATTAACCACGCTTTAACCAAAATGAGCAACCTTTGGTAAGTTATCATGATTTAAAGATCTTTAGAAGATTACTTGTGTCTGCTAGGGTAGGCGTTTCAGAGTAAAAGGTTTATGCACCAAAAAAAAAAAAAAAAATCACTTGAAGTGGAATTAAACACTGAGAGAAACAATGGATTGACCCTGAGTGGTGCAAAATTAGAGGCCTTCACTGGTCGTAGTTTTTCGCCCAAATGAAAGAGAAAAAAAAAACAAGAAGAAAGGAAAATACATTCACACATTTCTGGTGTGTCTGACTGCAAATGTTAAAAATGAAAGCATGAATAGAAGTTGAAGGTTACCAGAAAAATGCCTTTTTTGGCTTTTTTTTGGGCTCTCTTTATTTGACACTGTAATGTAATTCACCTAAAACAGTCTCGCAAAAAAAAAAAAACAATAAAGAAAACCACAGAGCAAGAAGCTCAAATCAGCCCCCTGGGGGCCAGTAGTACCTGCTGGTTCCCCTCTCCTATTCTGATTGATATCTCGTCGCTGATTGGCCAGAAATCGCCGAGCTTACCTGGTGTTTCCCGGGGACTAAATCACTACCCTGATTGGAGGAGGACAAGAGCGGGGAGAAAAAAAAACCCAGGAGCGTCGAGCTGAACTCCCCGGGGTGAGATTCGAGCAGCGGCGCCGCGGATCGCCCGCGTTCCTTTCCACCCGGTAATGGCCGACGCACTTCGGCTGCCTCAGAGAGCAAGCGTAACACCCGCAGAGAATGACAGCACACACACACACACACATATACATATATAGATCTACATACATGCATATATTTATGTATGTGTGCACGCCTGCGCTGACGGCCTGCGTGCCTGCGCTGCTGGGACATTAGCACTGCTGGGACGTTAGCGCTGCTGGGACATTAGCGCTGCTGGGACGTTAGCGCTGCTGGGACGTTAGCGCTGTTGGGACGTTAGTCTGGATTTTAGTCGTGCCGCAGCGGGGCAGAGCCCCCCCCCCCCCCCCGCAGCGTACCCATGATAACAGGCTTTATTTATACATGGCTTTTTAAATCAGGCCCTCCGAGCGCTTTCCAGCTGAGGATAACAAAGGGTATGGCAAGAATAGAGACACACACACATATATATACACACACACACACACACACAGACATAGGAATGCACGCGTGAATACAGTACACATAAACACACACACACACATACACACACACATATATATACACACACACAGACATACGAACGCATGCATGACTACAGCATGCATACACACACACACACACACACGTGTCTACACATGCACATATGTGTACACACCCACACTCACACATATGTCTACGCACGCACATATGCGTACATACCCACACACACACACATTCACACATATGTACATGCACACTCACACACATATATGTGTATAACAAAGTGTATGGCAAGAATAAAGACACACAAACACATCCACATACACATATACATACACACAAACACATACACACACACACACATATAATTCACAGAGATCTACAGTTTGAAAACAGACTGTAGAATAAATGTAGAATAAAATACACAAAATAAATTTTATGGTGAAATAAAAACAGAAACAGCAGAGGATCTGAAAAAAAGCCAAATATGAATTTTTAAAAAGTGACTTGAAAGAGAAAATGGTCTGAGGAGCTTTGATGTTTCCTAGCAAAGGGTCCCATTAGTGAACCCGTCAGCTCACTCTCCTCTGCAGAAGGGTCCCATTAGTGAACCCGTCAGCTCACTCTCCTCTGCAGAAGGGTCCCATTAGTGAACCCTTCAGCTCACTCTCCTCTGCAGAAGGGTCCCATTAGTGAACCCGTCAGCTCACTCTCCTCTGCAGAAGGGTCCCATTAGTGAACCCGTCAGCTCACTTCCTCTGCAGAAGGGTCCCATTAGTGAACCCGTCAGCTCACTCTCCTCTGCAGAAGGGTCCCATTAGTGAACCCGTCAGCTCACTCTCCTCTGCAGAAGGGTCCCATTAGTGAACCCGTCAGCACACTCTCCTCTGCAGAAGGGTCCCATTAGTGAACCCGTCAGCACACTCTCCTCTGCAGAAGGGTCCCATTAGTGAACCCGTCAGCTCACTCTCCTCTGCAGAAGGGTCCCATTAGTGAACCCTTCAGCTCACTCTCCTCTGCAGAAGGGTCCCATTAGTGAACCCGTCAGCTCACTCTCCTCTGCAGAAGGGTCCCATTAGTGAACCCGTCAGCTCACTCTCCTCTGCAGAAGGGTCCCATTAGTGAACCCGTCAGCTCACTCTCCTCTGCAGAAGGGTCCCATTAGTGAACCCGTCAGCTCACTCTCCTCTGCAGAAGGGTCCCATTAGTGAACCCGTCAGCTCACTCTCCTCTGCAGAAGGGTCCCATTAGTGAACCCGTCAGCTCACTCTCCTCTGCAGAAGGGTCCCATTAGTGAACCCGTCAGCTCACTCTCCTCTGCAGAAGGGTCCCATTAGTGAACCCGTCAGCTCACTCTCCTCTGCAGAAGGGTCCCATTAGTGAACCCGTCAGCTCACTCTCCTCTGCAGAAGGGTCCCATTAGTGAACCCGTCAGCTCACTCTCCTCTGCAGAAGGGTCCCATTAGTGAACCCGTCAGCTCACTCTCCTCTGCAGAAGGGTCCCATTAGTGAACCCGTCAGCTCACTCTCCTCTGCAGAAGGGTCCCATTAGTGAACCCGTCAGCTCACTCTCCTCTGCAGAAGGGTCCCATTAGTGAACCCGTCAGCTCACTCTCCTCTGCAGAAGGGTCCCATTAGTGAACCCGTCAGCTCACTCTCCTCTGCAGAAGGGTCCCATTAGTGAACCCGTCAGCTCACTCTCCTCTGCAGAAGGGTCCCATTAGTGAACCCGTCAGCTCACTCTCCTCTGCAGAAGGGTCCCATTAGTGAACCCTTCAGCTCACTCTCCTCTGCAGAAGGGTCCCATTAGTGAACCCGTCAGCTCACTCTCCTCTGCAGAAGGGTCCCATTAGTGAACCCGTCAGCTCGCTCTCCTCTGCAGAAGGGTCCCATTAGTGAACCCGTCAGCTCACTCTCCTCTGCAGAAGGGTCCCATTAGTGAACCCGTCAGCTCACTCTCCTCTGCAGAAGGGTCCCATTAGTGAACCCGTCAGCTCACTCTCCTCTGCAGAAGGGTCCCATTAGTGAACCAGTCAGCTCACTCTCCTCTGCAGAAGGGTCCCATTAGTGAACCCGTCAGCTCACTCTCCTCTGCAGAAGGGTCCCATTAGTGAACCCTTCAGCTCACTCTCCTCTGCAGAAGGGTCCCATTAGTGAACCCGTCAGCTCACTCTCCTCTGCAGAAGGGTCCCATTAGTGAACCCGTCAGCTCACTCTCCTCTGCAGAAGGGTCCCATTAGTGAACCCGTCAGCTCGCTCACCTCTGCAGAAGGGTCCCATTAGTGAACCCGTCAGCTCGCTCTCCTCTGCAGAAGGGTCCCATTAGTGAACCCGTCAGCTCACTCCCCTCTGCAGAAGGGTCCCATTAGTGAACCCGTCAGCTCACTCTCCTCTGCAGAAGGGTCCCATTAGTGAACCCGTCAGCTCACTCTCCTCTGCAGAAGGGTCCCATTAGTGAACCCGTCAGCTCACTCTCCTCTGCAGAAGGGTCCCATTAGTGAACCCGTCAGCTCGCTCTCCTCTGCAGAAGGGTCCCATTAGTGAACCCGTCAGCTCACTCTCCTCTGCAGAAGGGTCCCATTAGTGAACCCGTCAGCTCACTCTCCTCTGCAGAAGGGTCCCATTAGTGAACCCGTCAGCTCACTCTCCTCTGCAGAAGGGTCCCATTAGTGAACCAGCTCACTCTCCTCTGCAGAAGGGTCCCATTAGTGAACCCGTCAGCTCACTCTCCTCTGCAGAAGGGTCCCATTAGTGAACCCGTCAGCTCACTCTCCTCTGCAGAAGGGTCCCATTAGTGAACCCTTCAGCTCACTCTCCTCTGCAGAAGGGTCCCATTAGTGAACCCGTCAGCTCACTCTCCTCTGCAGAAGGGTCCCATTAGTGAACCCGTCAGCTCACTCTCCTCTGCAGAAGGGTCCCATTAGTGAACCCGTCAGCTCACTCTCCTCTGCAGAAGGGTCCCAATGGCTCCAGCATCAGCTCACTGTACTACGACACACAGCAACCCAGTGGTGAGTGCTTTTTCATTTTATTATCCATCCATCCATTATCTATACCCGTATATCCAGGGTAGGACCTATCCATTATCTATATTCGCTTATCCTGAGGAGGGTCCATCCATTATCTATACCCCCTTATCCTGAGGAAGGTCCATCCATTATCTATACCCGCGTATCCTGGACAGGGTCCATCCATTATCTATACCTGCTTATCCTGGTCAGGGTCCATCCATTATCTACACCCGCTTATCCTGGTCAGGGTTCATCCATTATCTATACCTGCTTATCCTGGGCAGGGTCCATCCATTATCTATACCCACGTACCCTGGTCAGGATCCATCCATTATCTACACCAGCTTATCCTGGACATGGTCCATTCATTATCTATACCCGCTTATCCTGGTCAGGGTCCATCCATTATCTATACCAGCTTACCCTGGTCAGGGTCCATCCATTATCTACACCCGCTTACCCTAGTCAGGGTCCATCCATTATCTACACCCGCTTACCCTGGTCAGGGTCACGGGGGGTGCTGGAGCCTATCCCAGCGTACATTGAGCAAGAGGCAGAAATGCACCCTGGACAGGCTGCCAATATATCGCAGGGCGCACACACCATTCAACTCACCATTTACTCACACACTCATGCCTATGGGCAATTTAGAGTCTTCAGTTACCTACCTACCTGCATGTCTTTGGACTGTGGGAGGAAACCCACGCGGACACGGGGAGAACATAGAAACTCACAGAATGACCCGGCCTAATTTGAACCTTCTTGCCGCGAGGCGACAGTGCTACCCACTGCACCACCGCGCCGCCCTCGTTTTATCATAACACTGAAAAATGTTCAGCGTTAAATCGACGCTGATGGCGTACACCAAATCCCAACGGCGCATATTCTATCAATTTTGGACTCGCATAAAATCTGACAGTGTTACTGGGTGCTCTGTTACTGATAGCAGGGAACAGAGGAAAAGGTATGGAAAATAAATTAAGATGGCTGCTAGATATTTATTGCAATGCGTCCCCAAAACCCCCCACACAAGGAGACAGCTGACAGCAGCGATGCATCATTGATTTTCTCAGACTGGGAAAAGAATCTTGTTATTTTATTGCATATTTGTTGCATATTGATGGCAGAGCAATTCAGTGCCTTAAGATCCTGGAGATAGGGAAGAATTGTTTTTATCGTTACTGTTCTAATTTTCCCTTTTTCACTCTGGGTTCCCTAGTTCTTTGCTACATCTGAGAAACTTTATTAAAAACAATTGTGTTTAATAGTATGCAACAACTATTGCATTTTAATTTACAGTGTTTGACTGGGTGTGTATACGATTTACAAAGCCTTCCTGCCTTGCCACAAAGTTATTTGAAGAAGCCGGTGCCTCTATGACCTCATAATGCTTATTGCCTGACATGAGAAAGAGTGCCTATGACCTCATGATGCCTTTTGCCTGACATGAGAGAGAGAGTGCCTATGACCTCATGATGCCTTTTGCCCGACATGAGAAAGAGTGCCTATGACCTCATGATGCCTTTTGTATGACATGAGAAAGAATGCCTATGACCTCATAATGCCTTTTGCCTGACATGAGAGAGAGAGTGCCTATGACCTCATGATTCCTTATGTCTGAAATGAGAGAGTGACTATGGCCTAATAATGCCCTTTGTCTGACATTTAAGGAACGGCTCTGTCTGCTTGCTAGTCATGCCTTGATAGACTGGAGGAACAGGTGAATGCAATTATTTTTAAAAGGGGGCAGAGAAGGCCATGCAGGATCCTGTAAGGATTGGGGTCTAAAAATAAAACCCCTGAACACAAGACAAATCACTGACGACTGCAGAATGACATTCCAGGGACTCTCATCCGGAATGGAAGAGGACGGCACTGAGTATGTGTGCTTGAATGAGAGAGAGAAAGAGAGAGAGGAGGGGGGCGGGGGGGGGGGGGGGAGACAGAGAGAGAGAGAGAGGGTGGGCACAAATGCAGACTCATTACCTAAGAAGAGACGAGGGTAGGAATCAGTCATATGAGACTTCATTCTCGCACCATCATTCACCAAAACCAGGGCCCTTGCAGTTCTGTCCGCATCTGTTTGCTATTGTGAAATAAGCAGCATCACTGACTGACAGCAGTCTGCCTAATGTGTTTGTTTTTCCTGCGAATAACCGCCACAGAGCAAATGAAGGTCAGGAACAGGTGACTGAACTCGAGTAGAAGAAAAACAGACGCCGTTAAAAGTAAACACACAAGTGGCGCCTCCATTCCGAACTGCAAAGTTCAACAGTGTGAGAAGAAAAAAAAAGATTCAAATATTCATTAATTTAATCCATTCGTAATTTATAATGACAAGACCGGATAGGCCTGAAGAAAAACTGAAATTCTCATAGGTCTTTTCCGGAAGGAAAATCACTCAAATGAGTATTCCAGTCTTCTCTTCTCTTATTAGCATGCAGGAAGAGGAAGTAGCCCAATGCACGCTAGGATAGGCTCCAGCACCCCTTGCGACCCTGATCAGGATAAGCGGGTATAGATAATGGATGGATGGATGGATGGATGGATGGACAGATGGAAGAGGAAGTACTAGAGTGGGGTGAGATACAGGTGTAAGGTAATGCCGCGAAGGACACAGGAAACAAAGGTGAGGGAAGGTGGGAAAGGTGAGTTAATTCGAGGGAATTAAAGGAGACATAATTTAATGCAATTAAGGTGTGGTAGTGCATGGTGGTTAAGACAAGCTAATTAACGTGATTAAGGTGAAGAAGTGTTGGAAAATTAAAGGTGAGGTATTGTAAGGTTAGGTAATTAAGGTGAATAAGGTGTGTAATAAATGTGATTAAGGTGAGATAATTATGGTGATTAAGGTGAGGTAATTAAAGCGATTAATCTGAATGAATAACTGGGTTTAAGGTGAGTTGAGGTTGAAGTGAGCAAGGTGAGGTAATTCAGGTTGAGGAAATGAAGGTGATTAATTGCCATTAATTAAGCTGATTAAGGTAATTTAATTAAGATGATCAAGCAGAGGCGAGGACAGGCAAACTGAGGCTACTTAAGCTGTGCTTTTTACCTCCGCGGAATTTCACACACTTCTTTATATTTTAGTGATTAAGAGTATACTCGCTTAATTTACCCTTTAGAAGTGTTGATCAATGAGCAGGCAGTGCATTACTGAGGAAGAGATTAGACGTCTCAGAGAGGCTCCTGTTTCAAAGCGTACCTCTTAAAGCACAAAACATGTTTTTTTAAAAAGCTCTGTGGTTATACTATTTTCCCAGCAGTTCCCGCCAGCATTCCCACACTACTTCACAGCGGTTTTGGTCAGGCAGCGGTAATCAACTGTCACCTGACAGCGTCCAGTTCTTCAGCTGATGATTTAATCGAATGTAAAAGCGACTGTGCTGGTGCATCTTGTGATAATATGCACTGAGGCAGCAGACAGGAAATGGCCTGGGGAATGGCGGTGGAGGCCCCGGAACATCAGAGGCAGCTGGCTCCGCCCACTGACCATATAAGGAGTTCCTGGGCTCATTTTAGGTGCTACTCAATTTTCTAGCATCCAGGGACCTCAGCATGAAATACCAGCGGGGAAAAGCAAGAAGGGTGGTCAGTGAGGGCAAAAAAGAGAGGAAAAAACACGCATACACTCTTATTGGACTCATATGTACTCTGTAAGAGTTGAATTAACATTGGCTTTTTTTATTGTGCAGGATCAGGTGAGATTAACTCAACCTAAATGTTGTTGCATGGGGTACACAAGATAAAGACATGGAAAGGTGTGGTAACATGAACACTACGTTAACTTACGGTTGCGAGAAGTAAAACAAAGTCAGATGCATTCAGGTGTGGTTAGAGATGGGGCAGAGAGATATATTGTAAAGAAAAGTGGCTTCAGTCACTGTTAATGAGTCACAGTGGTTGGTTTTTTTTTTTTTTTTTTTCTCAGAATTGTTACATAACTGTGCTTCAGACTCAGGTTCGGGTCTGCAGGTTCAAATCCCCAAGTGGGATGTTGCCTTAAGCGCACTTAATCAAGGCACTTACGCCGAATTGCTCCGGCAATCATCGCGCTGTACGAACGGACCGCATGTGGGAAAGCAAAGCTGTGAAAATAACCCTGAATCAGGGCATCTTTCTGAGAAAAACGAATGCGTTGTGATAATATTGGGCTTTAGGAGTACGCGAGGTCACCTCACCCTCTTATTGCACAAAAGTGAGGCTCTGCGATAACAACTGTAGTGGGTGACTCAGGAGAAGAAGAGAAGAAAAGAGGAAAGCAGAAAAAGGAGAGAGATGGAGAGCTTGTAAATGGAATGAGAGCTGCAATCGTTCTCGTTGCCTTTTTTCCTTCCTCGCATCTCTAGATCAGAGGGTGTCCCGGGGGGGCCGCAGTGTCTACAGGGTTTTCGATGCTTCCCTTCAATCTGCCGCCAATTAGCCAATCAATGACTTAAATGAAACACTGTTGCCAAAAACACCTTGAAAGCCATCAGACACTGCAGCTTACCAGGACTGGAGTTAAACCTGCAGACACTGCAGCTTACCAGGACTGGAGTTAAACCTGCAGACACACAGCGACCCCTCCAGGTCTGGTTAAACCTGCAGGCACTGCAGCCCCCTCCAGGACTGGAGTTAAACCTGCAGACACTGCAGCCCTCCAGGTCTGGAGTTAAACCTGCAGACACACAGTGACCCCTCCAGGACTGGAGTTAAACCTGCAGCCACAGCGCCCCCTGCAAGACTAGAGTTAAACCTGCAGACACACAGCGACCCCTCCAGGACTGGAGTTAAACCTGCAGACACACAGCGACCCCTCCAGGTCTGGAGTTAAACCTGCAGGCACTGCAGCCCCCTCCAGGACTGGAGTTAAACCTGCAGACACTGCAGCCCTCCAGGTCTGGAGTTAAACCTGCAGTCACACAGTGACCCCTCTATGTCTGGAGTTAAACCTGCAGCCACAGCGCCCCCTGCAGGACTGGAGTTAAACCTGCAGACACACAGCGACCCCTCCAGGTCTGGAGTTAAATCTGCAGGCATAGCGCCCCCTCTAGGTCTGCAGTTAAATCTGCAGGCATAGCGCCCCCTCCAGGACTGGAGTTAAACCTGCAGACACAGCGACCCCTTCAGGACTGGAGTTAAACCTGCAGACACAGTGTCCTCTCCAGGACTGGAGTTAAACCTGCAGCCACAGCGCCCCCTGCAGGACTGGAGTTTGACGCCTGTGCTCTAGATCATCATTACCGTTGCTGTTGCACGGAACCTCTGCACGTTGGCAGCCAGGTAATGGTAGCGGCCAGGCAAAGAGGAGATGAGATGCTTTTCTTCTGCTATTGCCATCCACAGAGGAACCTTTCCTTCACCTGCCTCTGCCGTGAAGGCACACAGCACACCTTCCTGACAGGTACACACGGGGAAACCTCCTGTGGCAGCCAACTGAAAACTCAGTGACTTGACACCTGACTTGAACCCTTCGACATACCGATGAAAGGGCTGACAGTTTTATGTCATTTGACATAAAGTGACATCAACTGCTATGCCACCTTGTGATAGCCGTTATGCTATTTGTATGACAGTGTCGTGTTAAAGCATTCAAGTAAAGTGTAACCAAGTTATATTCTGTTTTCTACATAGCTGTTCACTGTTTGACTGACCAGACAATCTTCTTTTTTTTCCGGACATTTCTTCTTTGTGTGACAAAAAAAACATCTGCCCAGGTGGGATTTTTTAATTCCAAAAGTGTCTGTTTAGGTTTTGCTCATTCCATACGCCGTATATAAACAAATAGTGTAGTATTATGTTAATAATTCCCGCCAGCTCCTTAATTGAAATCCAGTATATGGTCACCCTATTCACTGCCTCCTGCTTTCAGTTTTACTGTACCATCTTGACACTGCTGATTAAAATGTTGACCTGGTATGGTGATTTGGTGCTCACATAAAAAAAGTTAATTATCTTTATAATTAAACAGTGAACAGCACAGACAATAAAAGCATAAACCGCAGTGCTAAATTTATTTGTTCAACAACGAATGCATACGGCACAGCGATATAGGAATATGCTAATTGACTTTTGTTGGTGGACGGTTAATAAAAATAATGCACTTAAAACATATATTAAGCTAAGCAGCGGCAATGCACAGTGGTGTACTGGCAAGAAAGGCTTAACCATAAAGGATCCTATCCCCTTTTCACAGGCCTGTTTACAACCAAGAATAATCAACATTTCCAGAATGACTGCTTTAACTGGAAATGCCTGTAAATAAATATGAATGCTTTGAAAAATCTGCTTAGATCATCGTCTATTAAACAACACAATCACTGCTCGCTGCAAGCAGCCTGAACACAGATGATAAATTGGACACCAAAATGGTGCATGGTGACCATTCCATAGCAAAAGATAAGCTGGGTAAGGAATTAAGGAGTTTGTGTGATTTATGTGTTATATTTATAAAGATAAAGCAGCGTGAAATATCGGGGTGGTGAGTACAGGGGACTTTTTAAAAGTGGAAAGGCTAAAAAAAACTGTACACAAATGAAGAGCTGAACGGGTGAGCAGGCTTCAGAAATTATTATTCCTTATGCTCCTAAGAGCTTTTGTCTGGCAGTCGGACGGTTGCCGGTTCGATCCCCTGCCCTGGGCATGTCGAAGCGTCCCCGAGCAAGACACCTAACCCCTAATTGCTCCCAACGAGCTGATTGATGCCTTGCATGGCAGCCTTTCACCGTTGGTGTGTGTGTGAACGGGTGAATGAGAGGCATCAATTGTAAAGCGCTTTGGATGAAAGCGCTATATAAACGCAGTCCATTTACCATGTCAATATCCTCCAAAGTCCGGGTAATTCAATTTTGTCTGATGAGTCTCTGGTCTTAATCTCAAGAACCGGATATTGTATTATGTGACATCCTACAAGGCACATTCAATCATAATATTTTTAAAAATATATTCACTGCAACATTTCTCTTTTTTTGTCACCCAAGTGTAGTTGTATCATGTCAAAAAAATTGAAGCGCTTAAACTGTTTTTCTCCCCCCCTGTCAGGTCTCAGGTGGCTACTCTAGGCCTGTTTGCCTCCCTTGGCACAGAGTAGCCGTTTCCTCTCTGCAACCCAGCCGCATTTTCTCTCTAGCGTCGCCGTCTTTGAAATGTGCACCCAGACGACTCAGGGCTGGCGTGTTCGCCAACATCAAAAAGAGAACAACAACAACAAAAAAACCTCTACTCTTTTTTTTGTTGCTCCAGTTTTTTTTTTTTTATTTATTTATTTTTTTTGTGGCTTGCCTTCACAAAGACAGGTTTGTTACGCATCCACAGCCTCGACCTGTTCCCACGCTGCTAAATGTACAGTCCCCGTGCGTGGAAGGCACTTTAGGAACGCAAAGCGTATCGTCGTAAATATTCACGACTCGAAAGTAAAAAGATAAGGACGAATGTTGGCTGAGCCACGGGCGCGGTCGGGCCGGGCGGCGTTTTGAAAGAGCTTTACGAGGGGAGGGGGGGTTGTTTTCAGCCAACGTCACGTATTTTTAGTGCGGCAATAAAGTTTATTTTGTATTTTTAAGCTACAGAGCGAACTTCGCCCTTTGACCTTTTACATGTGACTCATCTGAAGGCAGCGCCTTGGGCTCCTAGCGTTGGAGAACACCTGATGCCCTTCCAGGGTTATTTTACAGAAACTGTGGGGAATTTGTGTGGAGAAAACGGAAGGGGGTGAATGGAGGGGGGGAGGGGGGGAGTCATCCTTCATCGTGTATGTCAAAGGGTTGGAGCCTCCCCCCCACCCCCACCCCCTCCGAGGCCTTGCTGGCAGGAAGCCGCTCCTCGATGATGATGGAGGCGCGCGTTGATGAAGGTCACTTCGCGGGGTCGTTTGAGGACGGCGGAAATGGCGGGAGCGGAGGCGGCCGCCAGGTGCGCGGCGGCCCAGCAGGCAGCGGGAAGAACGGCGGGCGGACGAGGACACGCCCGTTTATCACGTTAATGAGTTACGCAATCTATCAACCGCCCGCTCCTGTTTGGCCAAAGAGAAGGCAGGGGGAGAGAAACAGGAAGTGTGTGTGTGTGTGTGTGTGTGTGTGTGTGCGCGTGTGTGTGTGAATTTGAAAAAGAGAAAAAGACAGTTTGTGTAAGTATGAGTGTGGGTGTGTCAGAGAGAGAGGGAGAGAGATAGAGAGATCAATTATTTTTGTATGGGTGTGTGTTTGTGTGTGAGTGTGAGTATGTCAGAGAGAGAGAGAGAGTTTGTATGTGTGTGTGTGTGTGTGTGAGTTTGATTATGTAATCGCTGAAAAGTAGCTGAAAGCAGCACTACCCTAATGTGACTGTGAACAACTGAGCATAATTGCACTGCAGGCCAACGGACACACGACTCTCTGCAAACGTGCATGTACTTGAACACATTACAGACACACACACACACACACACACATCAAGCTTTCAGCAGTTTTTTGCGTCCTCCATTTTGTTCTTCGAAAGGCTGGGCTGGCAGTACACATTTAAAGCCTTCATTAGCAGGAGTGCACTAACATTTGTCTCACTGGGGGGACAACAGCTAATTTAGAAGCGCGCTCATTTTTTTTTGCGGAATGCAGTGAAGTCGCTTTCCACGAACAAAACAGCAGCTGCCAGGAGAGAGACTCCATCATTTCAGAATACCGGGCACACAGCCGATGGATGCGGAGGCAGCCATTTTATTTTTTTTTTTTTCAATCTCGGCCTGAATCGGGAAATGAAATGAGCTCAAATCGCCGTGGCCAGGACCAGCACAGGCGGCGCGCATTTCACAAAACCAAATTACGTAGGCCGACATCGGATAAACGGGTCAAAAAAGATTTTTTGTAACCGGGTGAAATTCATATGAAATCCGTGAAGGGCGGGTGGATTCCGAATGTCTAGTAGGGGTGTAAGCACAAAATTCTGGGCCCTATACATAAGCAGTCTCTGTGGGCCCCCTTCCTCTCTTGATCCACGTCTCTCACGCATCATTCCAGGCTTTTCGAGGGCCCTCCCCCCATTCGGGCCGCAGGTAGGCAGTCCCACTTTTCCCCCCACTACGACGCCCCTGTGTCCAGTTTAAACTGGCTAACTCCAGAAGAACCCCTTCGCTTTTTTTTTTCTTTTTTTTTTTTTGTGAAAAGCCTGCAGCGCAATTAAATGGCGCTTAAATATCAGCGGCGCGATCTGCCGGGGAGCCTGACTACATTTACTTAACTCAGATCACCGCGACTTTTACAGCCGTCGCAACGGACACCCAATCAAATTAGCCTCGGATAGCGAGCGTCCATTTTTAACGTCCGCTTGATTCAGTGCGAAAAGAGGCCCTGCCCCTATCACGCACCCCCCTCAACTCTGTCCAACAAGTGAATTAAAACGAGGGGCGGTTTCCAATTAAAGAGACGGGAGAATGATTAAGTGCAGGTGCTGTGCTAGACTTCAGATCCGGTCCAGAGAGAGGGGAGCGCTACTGGCTACACGGCTACGTGGGACAGTGGCTCAAAATGGAGGGAGAATTAGCTGGGAAGGAGAAATGGGCCTATGTGCATGAAACACTGATCTAGGGTCAGTTTGGTCCATTTTATTTATTTATTTATTTTTACCTTTATTTAACCGGGAAAAACCCCGTTGAGATTGAAGTCTTTTTTGCAAGGGAGACCTGACATAAAACACAGTTACTCGACAAGACAGTTGACAAAAAAGCTGTAAACATGAAATGGGGACATTTGAACAGTGATTAAAAAGCAGAACAGAGGTTAAAAAGAAGGTGATTACTTCGGTCAGAGTCATGCATTACATGTTTAAATTAAGCAGCTGAAATGAATTTGTCAAGTTTAAGACTGAAGATTGAAGGGCGTGCAGAAGGGAAGCACTGTTTCATGACACTTGCACAAATACGGGCTTTCGATTTAAGATCAGTTCAGCATTAAGCAGGCAAGGAGATATTGGCCTGTATTTTTTTTTTTTTTTTTAAACCAGCACACTGGGATCAGCTTGTTCCTTTTAGCTCATAATAGACATGGTTAAAATATGAACTGGGTACGCTTGGTTCCAGATCCAGCAGTTGTAACTCTTAGGATTTAAGATCAGTTTTGGCATTAAGCAGGCAAGGAGATGCTGGCGTGTATTTTTAAACAATCAGCTCCCCGGGATCAGTTTGTCCTTTTAGCTCGTAGTAGACAAGGGTTAGGATATGGACCGGGTACGCTTGGTCCCAGATCAGCAGTTGTAACTCTTAATGCAGGCGCTGACCCCAAATTCACAAGTGACTTACGTTAGGGGGGGGGGCAAGAGCTGTCGGTGCCCAACGCGCTCCGATCCAAGTCCACGTCAGCCAGGGTCGTAAAAAAAAAAGGTTAAAAACGAGCCACTTCCCACCATTGTAAACGAAACATATCACAACTCCGCCTACTTATTCTTTTTTTCTTTTTGCAGTTTTATGACCTTTGTTAAATGTAAAGGTTTTTATACTCACAAAAAGCAGAGCTGCCTGTCGGTTGCCAGTGAGTGTGTGTGTGTGAGTGGGGCGGGCACAGCAGGATTCTGGGTGAATTTTGGGTCAAGGGATTAGTGAAAGTAAATAGAGTTCATTCTCTGAGGGCACGCCGTTCTCCCTCATTCGTTTTTTCTTTTCTTTTTCTTTTCTTGTTCTGAAGGCTTGCTGATGCCTTAACGGTTACAAGTCAGGCAGGGATGTTTGTAAGTGGGTCAAACAGCAGCTTACTTTCTTTTCTTTTCTTTTTTTTTTTACATTCAATCCATTTATACAGCCGGATATTTACTGAAGCAATTCAGGTTAAGTACCCCAGCCGGGAACGAAACTTTGCATAACAAGCCCAGTTGTCCGCGTTCCGATTGGTCAAGCCGAGAGTCAAGAGTGCAGTCGGATTGGTCGAACAAAGACCCAAGAGTGTTTTGCTGTAGCTCAGTGGAAGAATCGGCTTAACATTTTAAGCCAATTTCTTGGCGCTGTTGTCACATTTTATTCATTTGGCGGCTGCAAAGACGAAAAAGTAACAAACAAAAATGTATGTTGAGCAAAGTACCACAACTCATATTTTTATTATTATTATTATTATTATTATTATTATTATTGTTGTTGTTGTTGTTGTTATTGTTATTATTATTATTATTATTATTATTATTATTATTATTATTATTATTATTAATAATAATAATGAATTATTTGCATAGAAGGCACTAGGGGAGTGCAGAGACGGCAGTGTATCTGTTTCTGTTCAGCTGACAAAATGATCTGAGTTTGTTATCTGTAATCGAATGGTGATGTGGGGGGGGGCAAGAAAGCTGGGGGGGGTATCTGTTTGTCTAGCACTGCTATTTAATGATTGCATCTGTGAACGTGGCAAAGTAATGTTTGCTTCATTCCGTTTAAATGCTCACTTTTTAATCTCGTCTTCCAAAAATATCTTCAAAATGTCATTTGTACTCTTCAGGAGGAAAATAAGAGCTGTATTATCCTCCAATTTCCCGAATGTGTTCGGGATCAGACGCAAGCACCTACGACGGACCAAAAAAAAAAAACACTGAACAAAACATAAATAAAACCGAGCCACAAAAGAGGTAATACAAGCGTAGTGCAGATTTTCAAACAAAATGAATGTAGAACCAGTAAGAAATTAACAGCTTCAAGGCCCAATCACACTTAATTCTTAGCGTATCTGCGGTGCGGCTGGCTCAGAATGAGGCTGTGCAGTAATTCAGCGATCTGAGCGCTGGCTTGGATTTACGAGAGTTTGATTTATCGTCCGCCGAGTTCCTCTCCTCTCCACCAGCCAGCGGAGGACTCTGCCATTATGAGTCTGGTACCCCCCGAAGTTGTTACCCCAGTGCCCCACTCACCAACGGGACGTCTAAATTAGCCGGCGCACATGCCCCTAACGGGGGTGGGGGTGGTGGTGGGTGGTGGTGGGGGGGGGGGGGGGGGGGGGGGGGAGATGTGCACTCTCCAGTGGGTAAGAGTAGTGAGCGAGCAGAGGAGCTGATAAATGATCTTCATTAAAAACAACCGTTTCTTGTCCGTGGGTCACTGCATCATTTCAGCAGGGAGATAAAGTGTGTGAAGCAAACCTGTG
The DNA here is from genome assembly GCF_018555375.3 of Anguilla rostrata. Lineage (NCBI taxonomy): Eukaryota > Metazoa > Chordata > Actinopteri > Anguilliformes > Anguillidae > Anguilla > Anguilla rostrata. The sequence goes on along the minus strand of NC_057933.1, from coordinate 77,436,210 downwards.
TAAAAACACACAAACTCATGCAATAGCTTTGGATCAAGTGTACGAAACCAACAGGCATAAAACACACAGACTCACACATTGGCTAGTGATAAAGTATATGAGACGAACATGCACTAAAACACAGACTCGCACAATCGATGGTGATGAAGTGTATGAAACAAACAGGCATAAAACACACAAACGCACTCATTACCTAATGATAAAAGGTTCAAAACAAGCAGGTGTAAAACACACAAACTCACACATTAGCTTGTGATAAAGTGTATGAAACAAACAGGCACTAAAACACACAAACTCACATTAGCTGGTAATGGAGCACAGGCTCACACAGCCTAATGACATGAAACCCAGCCTTCTGTGTGACATCAGAGAGAGAGAGAGAGAGAGAGAGAGAGAGAATGATATAAAAGACAGTAAAAAGATACAGAGGAGAAACGAGGTGGGAGAACAAAGTTAACGGAATAGTTAGTGAAGAAAGAAAGAGAAAGGAGGGATAGAGAGAGCAGAGAGAGAACAGAGAGAGAGGGGATATATTGAGAGCACAGAGAGAAAGGAGAAAGAGAGAGCGAGCAGACAGAGAGAGAGAGAAGGAGAAAGGAGAGATAGAGAGCAGAGGGAGAAAGGAGAGATAGAGAGCAGAGGGAGAAAGGAGAGACAGAGAGCAGAGAGATCTAATGAGACATGATGTAAGCTGGAGGGATGAGCGTTGCGGTGGCAGTGAGATTAATCTCCCCTCTCTGCCCGGCCTCTCCGTGCCCTTTAAGATCAGACCTCCGCCCCCGTCCGTTCGGCTCCCAGTAACCGGCCCTCTGATTGGCCCTTTCAATCACCCCTCGTCCCGAGAGGCCTCGCCTCCGGAACTTTCAAAAATAAACAATTTCAAAGTGGGACAACGAGAGGGTCCCGCAGGCTCGGGATTGGTCGTAACGTGCCCTCGTAGCCACACTGTGATTGGCTGTTCGCTCTCACGCCCCCCCCCCCTCTCACTGCCCACCTGCAGGGCTCCTGGTGATGTAATCAAAGCCTCATTACAGGTGCAGTGTTAAAGTAATGTGGGAGGCTAGCGCAAGCACAACACTGCAGATCAGACACACACACACACACAATACACGCACACACAAGTAATATACACACGCGCACACAGACACACACACACAATACACACACACACGTAATATACATGCACACACACACAATACACGCACACACACGTAATATACACACGCGCACACAGACACACACACACACAATATACGCACACACACGTAATATACACGTGTACACATATAATACACATGCACACACGCACTTGCACACACCCACACATACACACAGACACTTACACACACAAAGTTAACTAAATTGTTATTCGGAATGGGAACTCACAATCTGCCAAATAATTGAAAAGAACATACAATCAGAGTGAACATATTCTGATCCTTTTTTCCTCCTTGCTGACTTCTATGAAGGATTTTCCGGGGGAAAACAAATCAATAGCACTCGACAAAACATTTTTTTTTGTAAGGTTCTATCAGAGCAGTTATAAATATCAAAGGAGAGTGGCCAAACATGTGTATATATATACTGTAAGTGTTTATGAATTATGACTAGTTTGGTGTATGCGTGGATCAGACTGGATGAAGGACAATGTGTTCCCTGAACAGATGGCTTGGTTGGGTCTCCATGGAGATGACGGGGATGAAGTAACCAGGGGTGACAGTGGGTGTTCTTGGCTTCCAGGGGCGTGCAGATTGTGAGGGAGGGGGCGCAAGGAGTCAACAATCCCCCCACCCCCAACCCGCCCAGCTTCCCATCAGCATGTTAAAAATGTTCAATTTTCAGCACCAGAGTGCACCAGACATTGATTGACAGGCGCATTTGGTGGTCGCCCTCCCCGATTATGATTGGAAATTCTGTGTGATGTCACCGTCGGGTGATGCCACGTGGTGCTCAAGGGAAACAGAGTCTTATTGCGTCACTCGCGGCAGCTACACTCTACTGTAGGTCTAGGTGCACTGCAGTCCAAGAGATTGGGGTCATAAGATGTTGTGTGATTTTTTTAAATCACTATGGCTACAGTAGACCTGACTCCAGAGCCATTCCAGTATTTATTTATTTTTTTGTTGTTGTTGTAAAGAAACTGTCACTCAAGCCTATTCAAGGTTTTGATTGGTGCGCATGTCCAATGTACGGTTGTTCAGAAGTTGTCCAACGTACAACTTCTGTTTAAGTGGAAAGTTTTTGGAAAGACTGCAGTTTCAGGCCATCAGGTGTTTAAGCATTAGGTACATAAAAAATAAAATTAATATCTTAATCTATGACACTAAATGCTGAGAAGAGAATCTTGTCGTCGTACACCACTTTCCAAACTGTTCCCAAGCCATGCCAGGTTTTTAATTACACACACACTGCTCAGCGGACCAACTGCCAGGAAGACGGACCATCTAAGCTTTCTTTCAAAAGGTCTCAGAGTCCATCTCAGAGGACTGGTGGCACCATTTAAAGGCAAGCAGATAGATCACAGGATAAAGCAGCTAACTGTGACTGTTAGGAATGAAGTATGGCTCCTTTCTCCAGACGATATAGTAGGAAACTGGCTGTGCCTTTGCCATGTGGCCAAAGCACAAAATCGTCATTAGCTTGTTAGCTCGCTAGGTTGTCGACGACGGCAGGCTATCGGTCAAGATTCTCTGGAATGAAGCTGACAGGCAACGTTTAGCGATGGCATGAGCAATGGCCAGTTATTTGTTTCCTGTTTCCTCCGCGGTGCTGCTTTTCCTCAAAATTCAGTGGACAGATGCACAGACACAGCACTCCTGTGTGGCACTGAATCGAAACATCTCACGGTGGAGCGTAGCTAACCGTTAGCACAGGCAGCAGAAACAGCGAATCATCCATCACACGCTTAAACAGGCGTCTCCGATAATGTGACTTCAGATATTGTTGATGTGTGTTCACATCCCGTGGGGGGGGGGGTGTGGGTGTGGGGGGGTAGGGTGGGGGGGGGTTTGTGGGCCTCACGCAGAAAGCACTCAGGCAGCACAGAACACACACACACACACAGTGTCTTCATTATTCTCCTCATAGGAAAAACCATAACGAAAAGCAAAGACACTTGGGCTAGTGTCGGGCACCTTACAGTGAACATGCGGGTGCTTTTAGCTGATTTTTTACGTGAGCAACAGTGTCCAGACCACGGCTATCAACATTAGCACACCAGTGAGTGCGTCTGCAACATCGCTAAAGCACTAGTGCAGGCTAACTACTGTATGCTAACAAAAAGCCGAAATAGAAACGCAGAATAAATAGATACAGATTATGTCCATAAGAACCGCAAGTTCGGTCTCGGCCCCGGCTAAGGTTTAGTGTTCCTTAAGCAGAGCTGGGCGTTGGTGTAAAAGCTGTATGTGGTCACAGGGCCACAACCATCCATGGGTCAGAGGGCCACACTGTTGAGGTTTGAAATAAAAAAATTTTGAAAGACATTGTGCAGTATTCACAGAGTGTGAATATCTTTTTTTTTTTTTTTGATGCTGCTATTCTTCTTTCTCCGGTTCCTCGGCCATAGCGTCTGGCTCTCGCCGTAAGCGTGTACAAGCACGAGGACACAGCCCTGCTTCTCCTGTTCACCCCCGCTGCTGAATCACGCAGGCGTGTCGGGGACCGAAAGCCGCACGAATATTTATTTCAAACCTGCGAGCGGGTCCGGTGGATTTTAACTGTGCTTGTCCGTGGGAGCCCGGGAGAAATGGCTTTTAATCTGTTAGCACATTTCTTGAATTGTATTAAAGCAGAGTTGTGGCTTCGCTCTTTATTGTATACCATTTTTTTTTTTTTTCTGCTGCTAAAACACTTTTATTTCTCTTCACTTTTGTTTTGCAATTTTTAATTCAAATTTTTCATTTTTATTAACGGCCCGTCCTACATTTCCCTGAGGTTTTAGCTTCAAAGGGAGCACGCAGGACCCCCCTTTCCAGTCCGGTTTAACGGCGAATGAAAATAACTTTTTTTCCCGCCGGAACTTTCCCTGGCAGGAGCAGGGGTCTGTCGGAGTGAGGAGCAGGTAGCGGCGGGAGATCCCCGTCCAGGCCATTAGGGAGCGCAGGTAACTCACCATCCTGTCAGCCAGTGGCTTTTCCCCCAGTCCGTAGCGACTGTCTGTACCGCCAATTTGGCCTAATTGGCTGTGCGCGGGGGGGGGCGGATTCTCAGACAGAAGGTCGCTAGCTCGTCAGGTTTGTTATCGCCACAGGCGAAAGGGTGATGGGCGGGTGGGGGTGGGGGGGGGCGGTGGGAGTGGGGGACGGAAACCAGTCTCCCGCACCTCTGGGGGGGTCATTAATGCACCTGGCAGATAGAGCTGATTAATGGGATCTTCAAACAGCTTCGGTCACATGGGGTTGACGGTTTTGGCCCGCGCTTGGAACTCACCTCTTACATTTACACTGAAATAAAAAAATGATCATTCTAAAAACATGCAGTATTTTTTTTTTTGGAATTATACTGTTAACGCTTGTGTAATTACACTTTAAGTACCATGTTATTACTGTTAGGGCTAGTGTAATTACACTTTTAAGCACTATGTTATTACCATGGGAAATATACTGTTAGGGCTTGTGTAATTACACTTTAAGTGCTAGGTTATTACCAAGGGAAATATACTGTCAGGGCTTGTGTAACTACACTAGAAATATTATGTTTTCATCATGCAACCACACTTTGATGTTGATGTAATTGCATATAAGAGCTATTCATAGATACAGAAATACTGTGAAGATACACAGTCCCCTCACCAATTCAAAAGAAAGCATTCAAGGCTGGATATATTAAAAACATTCAAATAAACAGCATATTAGTAATTACAATGCTACTAAATTAAGATATCATATGAATAGAAAAATTATGTGAAAATGTAAATATATAAATAGAAATATACAAATATACAGTGCAATATATTAAGAGGATTATACACAAAAGCAATGAAAATTAAGTTCTTCTGGCCAAGGAGGAAGGCTCAGCGGCAGATTTTGTCCAGTGTGACTCAACGAGGGAAAAGCAGGGGCAGCTTTATCTGGTCGCTAGGCAACCGAACATTTGATTGTCCCGAGATTAACTGCCGCGCTAATCGCTACGCGATAGCAGCTTGGGCGCTCAATGGGCGAAAAGTCAAATCGGGTTTTAAACTTTCGCCGCAAACCCCTTTTGTCCTCGACTGTGGCCTCCCCGGTTTTAGTTTTGTTTTTTTGTTTTCTTTTTTGTTCCCTTCAGAGCAGATAAATTTACTGTTGTCCTCTCGTCGAAAGAAAACAACTTCCTTTTCTTTTGAGCTACCGCTGTTTAGTAGCCGGCAGTGTGCCCATTTTTAAAAAAAACATAAGCACAAGAGGTTTAGAAAGACTGAGACAAACTTGAAAAGGGAAGAGAGACATCAGACATGGCGTCCAAATAGATTTGGTATGGTCGTTGATTTAGTGTGTATCCCATGGTGCCAAGGATACAAATAACAAGTGAAAACGCTGACCCCCGCCAAAAAAACAGAGCACTCGCCAAATCCTATTCTAGTCTACCAATTGACAGGCAACAGATTTTAGAAATAACAAAAACGGTAAATAAAAAAAGCAGGGGTCTAAATCTTACACAGATCAAAGCTTACAGCAGCTTTGAAACAGGCGAAGAGAGGATTCTCCACCGCACCCTCCCATAAATATTAAAAGGACACGCGTTAGCCTGCCGAAGATGGAGAGCAGCAGCTCAAGAGCGACCCGCTCCTTTGCATTTTCACAATGCGCTGCATATTCAGCGGCTCCGGCGGCAACTGAAGGGGAGTCACGTTCATCTGTCCTCATCAGAGGCGTTCGGAAAAAAGGCGCACGTCCTCAAAAAAGCAGGGCAGCGCAAAAAAAAAATCGGTTTCGCGGCGGGGAGGAGAACGTGCTGTTCTCGTTTCCAAAGAAGGAATAATGACTGGGGGGTGGGGGGGTGGGCGGGGGTGGGGGGGGGCTTAATTTGGTTCCAGCGAGACCCTCCCGCATGGGTCTCCAAAGCACATTTTATTTTTTTGGAGATTTTGGCGTTTCTTAATGCTTCAGCTGAAACGGAACCTGAGCCCAGTTCCCGTAAATCAAACCCAAATGAAATTTATATTGTGCTGTGGTTGTTTTTTTTTTTTATTTTTTCCCCCAGAGAACTGTCACAAAGACGCTTTACAGAGAGCAGACGGGACACTGGGCCCCCAAAAATCAAACGAGTTGAGGTAAAAAAACTCCCCAGTGGGGAGAAAAATCCTCAAACTGAGGTGGGAAGAAATCTCAGGAGGAACCAAGAGATTGGCAGCCCATCCTCCACTGGCCAGCACCGTGTAGTGCTCCCAGTACCCAGAATGCAACACACCCGGGACATCCACAGCCCTTCCTCTTGCCGTGGGGAGATCGGCAAATTGTTAAGATGGGATAGAAATGAACCTGCGTGCTGAAATGGTGGATCCTTCTACAGCTTACCTCAGTACCATCGCACCGCCAGCAACCAAGACGGGTTTTGAAAAAACAGGCAACGGAAATAAATAAGCAAGAAAAGAGAAAGCAGGGGAGCTGGGGTGGGGGGGCGGGGTGGGGGTGGGGGGGAGGCCTGTGCTGCATGATGGGATGTGCGTGAGGGGTTTTAACAGCCAGAAATAGGTTGTGAAACCACAAAAGGGTTTCGGGTTAGCTCGTGCTGCCAGCCACCCATCAAAACAAACGTGGAGTGCTTCCATCTGGAGGCCCTCCGCGGTGGATGTGCGCGACAGCACGTCGTCCTTTCATTTCTCGACGTCTTCGGCGAGAGTGTCAAGGCAGTGATTGATTTTTCTCGCTTCGCGTCGCCACATGTCTTCAAATGCCAGCCTCTCTGCTCCCGTATGAGAGATCAGCATCTGGAACAAAGAGCAATGACACTCACCACACATGCCGCCTCGCCACGCGCACACACACACGCACCAACGCTCGAACAACACACACACACTGCACACACACACAAGTCGACACAAACACACACACACAGCACACACAGCACACACACACACTACACACACACGCACCACACCACACACACACCAAAGCTCGAACACAAACACACACACACACACGCACACACACATACACACACACACACACACACACACACACACACACACACGCACACACACACATGCACGCACACGCACACACATGCACACACACGCACACACAGCACACGCACACACACACACACACGCACACGCACACGCACACACACACACACACACATACACACACACACGCACACACACCCACACACACATGCACACACACACACACACACACACACACACCAAAGCTCAAACACAAACACACACACACACACTAAAGCTCGAACTCAAACACACACACACACACTTACACACACACACACACACCGAAGCTCGCGTGCAAACACACACAAACGCACACACGAGTATCACTCTAACGCTAGCATTATTCCGTAAACATAACTGCTTCTCAAGCGAACAAATCACCAGAGCAACTTTTCCGAAATGCCATCTCCAGCTGTCAGTCACACGCAGCCTCCAAACAGTACATTTCCGGAAAACACGAACGGTTACACATGCAAACACACACGTCCCCAGAGATTCAGTCTCAGGGGAAACGTTTCATTTCGGTTCCCCAACCCACAAAGCCACTGGACTGGGTACACTCTCAGAAATAAAGGTACACAAGGGTACAAATTCTGTACAAGTACAAAACTGCACCTCTAAACGTACTGGTGACAGGCGATTGTACCTTTCTAGGTACTGAATGGTACCTTTTTTTCTGAGAGTGTACAGTGGATTCAGCATGCCCGCTTCCTCCAGAAAAAAAACCCCACTACAATCCTCTGCATATTTTAGTGCCTCTCCTACACTCTTTTGCGAGTCAGGAAAAAGATCCGTGCTCAGGCGTGCGATGGCTTCAAGCATTCCGTGGCCAACGGAAATCCACAGAACCTCGGTTGCGGTGATCTTCATCGGGGGGACGACGAAGCAGACGAGTGCACCTGCAGGACAGGTGTTTCACCTGCACAGGTGGCCTCATTAATGAACAGGTGAAAAACAGGAAGTAGGTTTGTGAAGAGGTTTGTAAATGAGCAGAGAGAGAGAGAGAGAGCATTTGAAAGAGACCTGCATTAGCAGCAGAACTTAGTGCTTTCTAGGAAGGGCCTTAATGCCTTTGCTCTGGCTCCACTGCAAGTTTATTGCACCGACCACATTCATTATGTAAAATAAACCGTGTTAAAGAAAAAATAGTGAAACCGAATGTATTCGGTTTTGTATTCACCTCACAGAGCTTGTGGTGTACGGCGTACTCCTGTGCTCACATGAAAAAGCCCAAACAACCTCAGCTCCATTCTCACCCGCCCACCCACCCGAAACAGGGAAGCGGTGCATTGTGGGATTACTCGGTTACGAGTACGCGCGTCGTTCGTCAGCTTTGTTGCACTGCAGGGGCGAGGCGCTTGAATTTTACGCTCCGTGCGTGGGACGAGAGGTTTCTGATGCTTCGCCTCTCGCACGATTTTAGCGAGGCTCAATCACGCAGCCCCCCCTCCCCCCTTATGCCCCCCACCAATCCCCCCCTCCCACACAGTTCTCTGTTGAGTATCTCTTAAATCAGTGCTGCTGTTATGCAGATGGTCGGGTCGGCAGTTTACTGATGACAAAGCCACACGTTTAAAGAGCTCTCCATCAATCAGTGCGTACGGGGGTGGGACGGATGGGGGGGAGGGGGGGTGTGGTGGGTGGGTGTGTGGGGGGGGGGGGTGGTTACAGAGAGTGGGTGATGGAAACTCTTTCCCTCCTCACAGTGAAAGACAGAAACGGTGAGTCTTCCGACGGTTCGCCACCATCGACCGCCCCGCTGCACACACCCACCCGCTGCTGTGTGTGCCACGCAGACAACGGACTCTTCATCTTCCTCGGTCTTCATCATCCTCAGGCTCACTCACCGCTGGAGGTGAATAATCTGGCACGAATGTGTCAACAGTGTGGGTGGACTGGCACAGGCACAGGCAGTCTGTGGTTTAAACTGGGAAACTGACACAGGCACAGACAGTCTGTGGTTTATACTGTGAAACTGAAACAGGCACAGACAGGCTGTGGTTTATACAGTGAAACTGACAGTCACAGACAGTCTGTGGTTTATACTGTGAAACTGTTGGGGCACTGACACAGGCACAGACAAAAAAAAAAAAAAGAACATTTTGAAACTTCCATCTTTATAGCTACACGGGCAGAATACTACATTCACACACACACACACACACACACACACACTCACACACACACACACACACACAAACACACAAACATAAACACACACCCCCACACACACACACTTTTTTTGGGCTTTTTTTATTCCATAAAACAGATTGGCTATTGAATTATTTGGCGTTTAGTCTATTAAAAACCTTTCATGGCATCCTGTTTCGTAATTGATCCAATTAGCAGGCTCAGCCAATCGCGTTGCCAAAATGTGCAATCAGCCAATCAATAAACGGGGATTTATAGCAGCTCTGAAACTCTGCAGGAACACAGTCAAATGCGGACAGCTTTGCCAAGGTGGTAACAGCTATCATTTTAAATAGATGAACTGTCAAATTGATAACTTCCTGATACTTTCCGCAGTGCTCTCAAAGCTCTCTCTCTCCCTCTCTCGCGCGGTAATGTTTCACGTTAATGTCAACGACGGGCGCATTTGGAAACCCGATAAAAGACTCTGAAGAACAATCCTGGCCAAGTAGTATTTCCTGGTTAGCATTGATCCAAAAAGGTTTTTGAAAAATGAGGGTGTATCACCGAAAGATGAAGTGCTGATGACTGCAATAAGTAAGAGGAACTGCAGAGGGGGACCGGGGACGGGGACGGGGACGGGGAGGTGGGGGGGTGGGATTTCTCCCTGGGCTGCGTATTTGGCCAACAGACAGTCCCCCCCCCCCCCCCCGTGGAAACAGAGGGCTGCCGTAAACTTGAGAACCCACCACCGGAAGGGAGACACCTGCATTAAATGGTGGCAAACGACATTTGGTCCGGTGATGTCAGGTTCAGCTGTGGTTATTTAATGCAGAGCACAGGCCTGACTGTTCTTCATCAGTCTATGTCATACCCCCCCCCCAACCCAGCGTATACAGTGGTACCCAGTACCTGCTTAAAGAGATGCAACCCGTTCATTGCTGCTTTCAGGTGTGTAGGTGTATGAATGCATATATATGTATACACATGTATTGTTCACTTCCTGCGAATGGAAATTTGTTTGCTCAATTGCACACACAGGAAGGGGGATGTAGCTCAGTGGTAGAGCGCATGCTTTGCATGTATGAGGTCCAGGGTTCGATCCCCTGCATCTCCAGTGCTGTTTTTCTCTAATGCAGTGGAACAGCTTCTCGGTAAAAATTAGGAGCATCATAAGGGAACATTTACCTTTAGCTCTTCTCTGATAGCGCAGCTGCTAGAGTATCCGTTCTGATGAAGACCTTACTGATACGTTCATATCATAAGTGACGCTATAATCAAAGAACAAAAACTGCAAATATCTCCCACGCTTTATGTGCAAAACTCAGTGTCCAAATTTGCCAATTTAACTACTTTAATCCTTCCTGTAGGACGGAGTGTGGCACAGTGGGTAAGGAACTGCGCTTGTAACCGAAAGGTCGTAGGTTCGAATCCCGGGTAAGGACACTGCCGTTGTACCCTTGAGCAAGGTACTTAACCTGCATTGCTTCAGTATATATATCCAGCTGTATAAATGGATACAATGTAAAAGTTGTGTAAGTCGCTCTGGATAAGAGCGTCTGCTAAATGCCTGTAATGTAATGTAATGTAATGGATAGATTTTCCACCACTGTGTTAGAATTTTTATTTTTATTTATTCATAAAGGCTTTTTTTCTTTGCTTGTGAACCAATCTATACCCACTGTACCTATATATACTAGATTCATTAACCAATTCATTTTAAAATGAGCGGGACCTACAACAAAACAGGTGGTAACTATGTACTGCTTTGACCATTTGCTCATTGCTGCTCGTGGGTGTTTATGTATATATTTTTTCACTGCCTGTAAATGGACTGTGGGGGATGTAGCTCAGTGGTAGAGCGCATGCTTCGCATGTATGAGGTCCTGGGTTCAATCCCCAGCATCTCCAACAGCTTTAATTTTGCCCCTCTCCCATGATAGGGATATCATTCAGCCGTAAGGCTTCCTGCTTTACCTCTATCACCGCCTCTACTGCCTGGAAATCCGTAAAATAATCACTTTACTTTAAGGCAGGAGTGTCTGTCCAGTCTTATCTGAAAGGGGCTGGTGTGGGTGCAGTGCAAACACTTGTTTCTACTTACCAATTAGTTGAATCAGGTGTTGTAGTGCTGGGCAGACAGACAGACAGACAGGCAGGCAGACAGGCAGACACACAGACAGACAGACAAGCAGGCAGGCAGACAGACAGACAGACAGGCAGGCAGGCAGACAGACAGACAGGCAGGCAGGCATGAAGGCAGGCAGGCAGGCAGGCAGACAGGCAGACAGGCAGGCAGGCAGGCAGACAGGCAGGCAGGCAGGCAGGCAGGCAGGCAGACAGAGAGACAGACAGGCAAACAGAGAGAAGAAGAGAAAAGACAGATTTCAGCGCTGCACTGCGGTAAACTTGTGAAGGAAAGTGATGCAGTTCAGAGTGCTTGAGAGCAAGCTGTGAGTGTGGGCATGTGCAGTTGTGCGTTCCTGAAGTGCTTATTAAAGGGAATGACTGTCATTTCTATAACCACTATCTGCCCAACTGAGCACTCAATCTCCCACACTCACTACGGGTATGTGTTTCAACCACTTGTTTTTTTACCCTTTCTTCGTCTCCTTTCCTAGTACGGAAAGCTAAATGAGTCAAAAAACATGTGAAATTGACATCTGGAATCACACATTGTCAGTGCCGGTTCATTCCATTAACTCATTTTTTGACTCGTTTGGCCTTCCATGAGGTAAAAAATAAAAAATAAAAAAGCTGTTGGAATGTACCCTATTTCTATGAGTGTAAGGACTCAATCTCCCATAACCACCACTATCTGGGAACTCAATATCCCATTAACCACTCCCCAACTCAATCTGCCAACTTTAATGGCTCTGTTCCAAGCTGTATACGTGCGTTCTGTGTTGTAAGAACATGCTTGCAGGTACACTTACAAGACTACACTTATTGAGTGTAAGAACACACAGGAAAAGCTGTTCAATTTGAAACGTACTTGTGCTTTGACTTCGCCACTACTGACCCCTTACCTTAGCAAAAAACACATCAGAACTCCGAACAATTCGTAAATAAAACATACTTACACAAAATCCTCCTGCCTTCTGTTGTCCATTTTCTTGGCTGAGTAAAAAAATTCTTTGTTACACTTCTACACCTGCAATACGCTCCAGAAAGAATGCAAGAATACAGTTTGGAACGCAGCCAATGTCCCAGAAAACACCTGCAACCATGACAAATACACGCTGTATCAAAGGAAAAGTGGTGAAGAAGGTGAACTGAATGACCTGTCATTATTTATCACGTCCAACTGGGGGTGTGGGACAGTCAGTCTGGTTTATGATTGCCGCCCCTCCAAATCTCATTCCACGCCCTCCTGTGCTGCCCCAACACAGCTGGCTGCTGATGCTGTTGTTGCTGCTCTCACAGTTTTGTGAGGTGATCGATAATCCGTGGGGTCCATTCTTCTCCTCTGTGGCAAAAAAAATCAGGATGTAAAACACAAAAAACATCAAATTAAAATGCAAACGTGTTTGTCAGAGTCAACGCTGTGTGATTATAAGATGCTGAGTGAATGTGTGCTTCCTTCTTCCTGCGATGTCTTTGCAGTGTGTGAGTGGCAATCATATTTATTTCATACATTTTACTTGTTCTTATAAACTTGTTACAGTGTAAGATCACAAATATGTGGTTAGAATGTTAATGCTTAACTGAACATTCCGATGCTGCCCTGGAATTTTGAAAAAAATAAAAAACATTCCAAAAAACCTACTCTTCCAAGGGTCATCTGTTAGCAAGGGCTATTACATGCTTTTATGGGAGAAAGAGCATCTTAAAATATAACACACGCTACAAAGATTTTATGACATAACTAGATTGTCATTTCCTGATGTTCTTTCATCCATTCCTTTATCTAAACTGCAGATTTCCGGTTAGAGACACAGGAGTTTCCCGTTAATCTGAACGTCCGCTGAGACAGTGCCGCGCTCGGCCAGCTGAAGATCAATTATCGCAATCAGTGAACTCGCCCGGTTTTGTAAAATTGGAACGCGTTCCACGTCAACGGAACAGGAGACGGAACTTCCCCGCGCTGACCGGATCGAGGTGGCCGTCCGGTCGCGTTCGCTATTCACCGAGCGTCTCCGCGCACGACAAGCTCGTACGAAGATGAATAATACAGACGCGGAAACCCGCTGCACAGAAATAAAACAAAAAAAAAAATAAAAAAAAAAAAGCACGAAGCTGTAACAAACAGACTGCCACGCCTTCGGCGCGGTCCTGCGGGGGGGAATATTAATGCAGGTCTGCGGTTAAAGACCGGCGGCATTCATCACCAAGCGCCTCTGCGATAAAGCGCCAGTGGCAAAAGAGACGATGGAAGACGTATAAAATCGATTATTTAAAAAAATAAAAATACGGGTGGGAGGTCGAAGCGGGTTTCCGTCTGGAGAAAAAAAAAAGAAAGCAGCGAGGTTGGGCAGAGCAATGAGTTATCCGCACACTAATGCACACGTTGGGTATGTGCGCGGCACAGACCGCAGATCCCCTGCTTTAATCTCGGATAAAAGTGCATGCCTTCAGCGGAGTCCACGGAAAGGGATGGAAGAGCAGAGGGCGCCTCCGTCGCGTAGGGAGTCTCTCCTTCCGCCCGCCCGCCCGCCTCGGAACTTTTGCAACAACAAAAGAAAACGACCTTTGACCTCGGCCTGGTCTCTGAGGACGCCGCCAGCGGAGTTCTGAGGCCTTGAGACGAACGAACGCGCAGCCCCGTGATGGGGGGGGGGGGTCGGCTTCGGCTGTTTTTTTTTCTTTTGTTTTTTTGTTTTTTGTTTTTTGTTTTTTGTTTTCCGCGTCTTCGCTCGACGAGGGAGAGAACAGCCGGGAGGATCGCGGCTCCTCCGGCGCGGCGCGTAGGAAGCGCTCGGATTCCGGTGTGCGGGGGAAAAAAAAAAAGCGCGAGAACAAACTCCCCCTTTCTGTCCGTCGGCGTGGTTCGAAGCGGGACCCTCTGATGTACGACGAATCCGCTTTTTTTTTTTGCCAAACGGTCTTCTGTATTTCCCGAGAATATTTTTACGGGGGGGGTGCCGACACACCAACACGCCGAGCTGGATAGGAGACGTGCGCCACGTGGCCAAAAGTGTGCGGACACCTGACGTCCAACATCTCATCCAGAATTGTGGACATTAATTTGGAGTTGGTCCACCCTTTTGCTGCTATAGCAGCCTCCACTCTTTCTGGGGAAGGCTTTACACTAGATGTTGGAGCATGGCTGCAGGGATTTGCTTCCATTCAGCCAGAAGAGCATTAGCGAGGTCGGGCACTGATTGGGCGATTAGGCCTGGCTCGCAGTTGGCTTAGCAGTTGATCCCAAAGGTCTCGGGCGGGGTTGAGGTCAGGTTCTGCGTTCGCGCGCTCACGTAGGGCGCGTTTCGGGCCTTTTTACGGCTCGCTCGGGGTCCTCCAAACCCCCCCCGACGGGTCCCGAGGGCCGAGGGGGTTCGAGCGGAGAGACGGGCCGATGGCTCGGCTCTCGAAAATGACACCTCTCCGTTATCAGCGACGGCCGGGCGCGGGAACGCCTGTGAGCGGCGGCGTCGTTTCTCAGACGCGGCGGTGGAGACGCGGCGGTGGAGACTAACGCGCCCCGGCGACGCGCCTTGGCGACGCGCCCCGGTGACGCGGGCGTGTCGGGAGCTGAGAGGCGCACGCCTGCCTCTGCGGCACATTTGGGGCAGAGACCCGAGGCTGAGCGTGCCGATTGGTTCAGCACAGAGCCGCACACCTGCACTCCGATTGGTTCAGCACAGAGCCGCACACCTGCACTCAGAGACTGGTGCGTTAATGAGGACATTTCTACTGGAGCAGCTAAGCAACGCACACACACACACACACACACACACACACACACACCTATGCCCGTACACACACACACACACGCACACGCACACACACACATACACACCTATGCCCGTACACACACACACACACACACACACACACACACACATACAGACGCACATATGCACATACACACACATGCATACATACAAACTCACACACGCACACACACAAACACACACATACACACCTATGCCCACACACACACATACACACACATACATACACACAAAAACAACACAAACACACAGAACATACAGACAGGCATGTACGCAGAAACAGACACATACACACTCAAGCACGAAAACATACACTGCACACACAGACGCACACACATGCAAATACAGGAACACACACACACACACCCACACACACGTCCAACTTTATTTTGCCGTGTGTAGTTCGTATTCTTGTTTTCTACATGCTTTTGTGGCTCCTAGCACCTCCAGCACTGCTTTTACAGTTAACAGATTATTGACTCATTTTTCTCAACTTGCAAACAGCAATTTCACTTAATAGTTTTCTCCACCGAAAAGCACAGCTTTAAAAAAGTCACTTTTATGGTTTCAAGAAACCCTCAACATTATTTTTTTTGTACTGAATCTTGGAAGATGTATTGATGAATTGCATTCGGCTCATTTCGTTAAGAAACACCTGCCACCTGCAGCTGTCTGTGGTTCCAGCTGAAGTCCTTAATGGAACATCTGTTTTAGAACGCTACTCAGTGACCCTCTCCATTAGCCAAACTGGGCAATTTATTGGCTCTCCAAACAACGTTTTTTTTCACCAGAGTAGACTTCCTGTTGAAGACGCTCCGCTCTGTAGATTTCCCACAAACCATTTTCCTTTATCAGAGGAGGAGGAGAAGAAGAAGAAGAAGAAGAAGAATAATGGGGTGTCTCACGGCATAGCCTGTAGAGCACTATCCACATGCTCATTGCGAATCACGAAATCGGCGGTTCGAATCCAACCGCATGACCTTTTCGCACGTCTCTCCCTCTCTTCCCCGCTCTTCCTGTCTCTCTCCACCGTCCTATCCAATGAGGCTGAAAAGCCCATATAAATATCTATTTTTTTTTAAATTATAATAATCCACCCAGGAGTACTGTGGATGTGACCTGGGGCCTGTATCTCAGAGCAGTGTTACTGACTTGGGCGGAATAACTTCAGTGAGGAAAATCCGGAACCTTCTCAAATCTGGAACGTGGACTGAGGTTGGAAAAGAGCCGTTCCGGGTTTTACTGCGTGCAGCGAACTCAGCGTCATGATACAGGCCTCCTCTTCCTCGGGAGAGGAAGTCGGGCCGACGGCGCGGGGAAGCCGATAGCCGAGCGGTAGCGGGCTACGCTAAAACGAATGGGAGTCGATGGGAGAGCGCTGGCGTGTAGTGAACCAGCACCACGGGCGAATCTGAGGCCTGAGGGCTGCTGCGGGCACAAAAGGACGACCCCCCCTTTCCTCGAACAGCAGGGCTCACCCCCCCCCCCCCCCCCCCCAAACAGCCCTCGGCCAATCGGCTTTGTTTCAGAGCTCCCCGGAGTTCCACGGGTTCGGTTCCGCAGTGCCCCCAGGACCCCGCCCCCTGTCCTTCGGGGGGCATGACTGGCATTTCGAGTGTGCGAGTCCAGAGGGGTTGTTGGGCCGGGGGGGGTGGGGGCGGGGGGGCATATGGCCGGGAAGGGGGCAGTAGGGGTGCAGTGATGCTAATGGATGATGACACTGGGACACTGGGCAATGGGGGGGTGGCATTTGGGTGACTGGGCCTTCAGCACACACACACACACACACACACACATGCCCACACATACTCATACACCCACAGAGATACGTATGCACTATACACACACTCACAGACGCACAGAGAAATACACACACACACACACCGACATAGGCACATGCACACACACGCAGACAAAAAATACACACACACACACACACACATACACACAGGTACACACATCCTGTCTCACACTTACACACACTCCTCGATCACCCACTCAAAGATGCGCTTCTCCGTGTTTAATGTCAGCCCCCTAATCCTAATTCTGAGCAGCGTAATCCATCCAAAATCACGTTAAAAAAAAAACAAATCCGCCACACCAATGATAAAGTCATTTCTTCCATTTAATTGCAAAATGCCTGAGTCTTCACTTTTTTTCCCTCCTTTTAAATTCATTGGTTTCAGGAAACATTAAACAAAAACAACAAGCAAAGCATTATCCTTTTGTTACAACTCACACCCCCTCTCCTGACCCGCCCCCTGCCCCGCCCCCCCCACCCCCCGCCTCCACCTCATGCCCCGCCCACTTCCGTGGCTCTTCCATCACGGTATCATGTGACCTCGCCCCGCCACGAAATCACATTCGTCTCTCAAATTGACCGACCTGAAACAGGAACTTAGCCCCTGTCCTCGTGCCGAACAGCAATGGCGTTTTTTTTTTTCTTTTTTGGCGAGGTCAGCTTACCTGTGCACACACCGAGGACTGAAGATGGACCGGCTCCATCTCAGGGGGACTGAAAAAATGGACCCTTTCAGCCGAAAAGGCAAACCGGAAAATGGATTAAGGAATATATCTCTCCCTGCCCCCAATCAATTCTGCTGCCTTTTTTGCCTGTTTAAGGGGATTTTGTCGGTGGAGAATGGAGAGTGGGGAATTACAGCCTCTATTCCGGCATGTAGTTTCACATTCATAACCAGGCCCCATTTACACACCGAACAGCCAGTATTTAAAGCTACCCCTGCAGTAGTGACCCACCTCTGCGCTTTACAAACACTAACTATCTACAGATTACATACAACACCACACACACACCTCACATTTCACATGCACATCACACGCAAACAACACATCACACACATACACATACACATGCACACACCTACACACACATACAATACACACACATTTCACACACACAGACACACAACACATACACACACACAACACACACACACACACACACGCACACACACACACCATACACAACACATGCACACACATACACACCACTATTCACACACACAGACACACACACACACACACACAACACACACATCACACAGCACGACACACACACAACACCATGACCCACAACCAGTTAATTTACACACCTGCACACACACACACACAAAACAATGATTAAAGAAAACAAAAACAGCACACAAACCACCACACAACAACACACACACAGTACAAAACAGGTAAATGAAACACAAACCAGGAAACAAACACACCCCACCACAAAACACAACACCACTGAAAGAAACCACACACACACACACCCACACACACACACACACACGGAAACACACACGGAAACACACACACACACACACACGGATGCTTGGGCAAGCACACGCACGCAACTGCGGTTGGCATGGCGGGTTGCCAGTGGCGACCGTCCACGGATTGAGGCACAGCCTGGATTGACCCCCACCTCCACTCGGTCCAGTTCCACCAGATAAATCAGACAGCAGTTATTACCCCCACCTGCCAAACAATAAAACCCCCCCAAATGGAAATGATTGTCCTGCCGGGGCAGACTCCTTTTAAAGACCATAACTCCGTAAATTACCTTTCTGTAAAAAGAAAATAAAATAATAAAAAAATGTTAAAAAAAAAAAAAACAGACTTGAGTAAACATTGTTAGCTGAAAAGCCTGGCAGTTTCTGTTTTGGGGAACGGTAAACGGGAACCCCTGGCTCACCCTTCTTCTCGAGCTCTGAGATTTTGGGAATAACGAGATTTTATTTTTTTATTTTTTATTTTTTTAAAGAGAACAAAAGGTGAGCAGCATCGCGGATAGCTGAGAGAACGACAACTCGCTTTGCTTTCCGAGAGGCTCGGTTCTTTTTGGCCCGGGCCGGGACACCGACCTCAATTCCACAGTGTGACAGTTAGGCCCGACACACGACCACAGAAGTCTGCCCGCTTGTATCCTGTGTAGAAACATAGTGCCGGAAAAGTGGGACAATGGGACGGGTTATGCCACGTGGTGATTAATAGGTTCCATTAAAACGTTGAGTCTGCAGTCAAGCTAATCTTTTTTAAGCCTCCTTACTTACTTCTGAATGGTTTTCTTTTTCCTCTCAGTAAAAAAAAAAAAAAAAAGGCTGGTGCTTTTGAGTAGAATTCACGTCAACGGGCTGTTACATAACTGTGTCACAAAAAAAATTACAATTAAATAAAAGAAAAATTTATGAGAAAAAGGAAATTTCACTTCACTTCTTTGCAGGTAATTGCTCTTTTTTAATGCAATATTTTCTTTTTTTTAAACCACTTATTGTTATATCATATTTAATCTTTAGAAGGTTTTCTTTTTTCCCCTGATGTTGTTTCCTGAGCTGTAATGCATGGCTCTTCATACCTGCACAGGTAGAACACCTCCGGACACACCTGGTGGTGAGGAGGCGGGGTCAAGGACGGGAAGTCACCGCCCACCTCCATCAGTCATTAGCCTCCCGCCCCCTTTCGACAAAATGGAGGACGGAAGTAATTAGCTCACGTATATTTTATTGGTTAGCAAATTCTTCCAGTAAAAAACATCACTTCTTTTAAAGGTTCCAAAAACAAAAGTCAAAAAATTCCAAAGGGGACTGAACACGGCAAGACATCTCAACATTCCAGGGGGTATTCCACTCCCCTGGTATTCCGGTTCACTTCAGGACGCTACCCCCTAGTGGCACCATCTGGATCCCCCCATCCCCCCATGCGCGTTTGCCCCCCTGGTGTGTGTTTGCACCCCATACCCCATGAGGCACCGCAATGAAAAAGTAATGGCACTGACTGGGACTTTGAAACACACGTTTCTGGAAGGGAGCGGGGCAGGGCGGGCGGGGGGGAGTGGGGGGGGGCAGGCAGGGGGGCGGATGAGTTCCAGGGGATAAAATTAGCACAAGCGAGTCCCAGCGAGAGATCGATGGAGATTTCTGTGACTGCTCAAATCCTTTGAAGCCTCCTCCCCCACCCTCCCCCTTACCCCAAATATTTTTGGGCTCAAAGCTGGATGATGTCTCCATTAAAAATCTGCAGTGAAAGCTGTACACCCCTCAGATGCATTTTGGGAAGTCTTGTTTGTAGACCCCCCTCCAGCGTTTTTCGCGATTAAGGCGCTTGCAATGCCTCATGGGTAATATGAGATAGAGTCATCGCTGTGTTCTGCTGTCACAGACGCTTCTGTGTGTGTGTGTGCGTGTGTGAGAGAGAGAGAGAGAGAGAATTTGTGTGTGTGTGTGACAGAGAGAGAGAGAGAGAGAGAGAGTGTGTATTTGTATGTGTGTGTTTGCGTGTGTGTGTGTGTGTGTATGTTTGTGCACGCATTTTTTTTCCCAGTTCACAAACCATGCAAATAAAAGAAATCTAGTATGACTAATGGATTTAAATATTCCCTCATATAATAAAAGAATCATGTGACCTATTCTTGGCACCAGTGCATGCATGTGAAAATGAACTGTGTAATGCTGTATGTATGTGCATAGATGCCGTCAGTTAACTAATTTGTTATACTTTTCTTTTTTTACAGCTTAAATGTCTTGATAATCCTAAGAAAGCTGGGAGATGAAGAAAGGAAATCATTTCCTTGGGCAAACAGAGCTAAACCAAGCAGCTCTCTGATGGATGGAACAGCTAGTATACATACACGGAGGGTGGAGCCAATATATATTTTTTTTTTTTTTTGCTGCATTTTTGCAACGCAAATTTTCGAGAAACAATTACATTGTAAAAATAAACTGCAAAACTAAAAAAAAATGAAGCTGCAGGCCCAAAAAACAGTGCATATAATAAGAATATGGGAAGAGCTCTCTCAACTCTATCAAGTGACAAAGGCATAGTAATATTCACACAGGACAGCCTGCTAACAACCCAGCAAAAGAAGAGTATTTAACCCCTTGCCTTGTAAGGTGGCACAATATGTGCTTAGAATATTGTGAGAACTGAACATTCTAATGCTGATGTCACAATCGCCGCTGGTGACTGAAGGCAGTGGAGTTCTAGAACACTGACTTAGAATTCAAAAAAATAATCTTTTTTTTTTAAATAAATAAATAAAAAAACTCTTCAAATGGGTTGAAAGGTGCACAGAGGCAAGATCAAAGACTGTTTTAATGCCATTATTTATCCATCAGTGCTGCTGAGGATTGTAAAAAAATGATTAAATAAAGCATTTAAATTCTCGTACATTTATTCACCCAGTCCAGAACACAGTTACTGTGCTCCGGAGAAGCAGGCCAGCGGTGCTGGAAAAGGGTGCGTGCCGCAGTCACTGGTTTAAAAATAGCTAGAGGTCAATCTTCAAAATTTCTCCCGTAATTGAGAAATGAAAAATGACGTAACTCAAAGCGCCGACAAGGTTGGATTAAAGCTCCCGTGCTTTACCTTAATTGAAAAGGAATTGTGGTAGGCTCAAAGTGTCGCCAAGTGTGCATTCATTACCTGGGAGATGAATGGCTCTGTGCCTTATGAAGCGCTATCGGCGAAGAAGAAGAAGAAGAAGAAGAAGATGAAGAAGAAGAGCACTTTCAACACCGAACCATAAACAAGCTTTAGCGGACTCCGCGGCCCCTCCCTAATCGTGTGAGCGTTTGTCAATTAAAACGCGCAACACGACATTCGTTAAAGTGTCAGGCCCGGGAACGTGGAGTTTTCCGAGGAGTTTTCTGCTAGCAGGAAAAGCAGCGGTCAGCTCAGGGGAACATTCCGACCTTGTTAGGCGCGCTTAGCCCCCCCCCCCTCCCCCCAACCCATCGAGCAAGTCGGCAAAAAATCGGCGTGTTTGTTTGAAAGATGATTGGTTGTTGACCTTCAGTAGTAGAGCCTGAGGGGGTTGGTGGGGGATGGGGGGGATGGGGGGAGGGGGGGACGGGTTAATGGGGGTAAAAGCAGGAGCTCCAGTCTGTCAGATGCAATTACAGAGCCGCGTCACTCAAACTGCGATTTACAAGTTATGCAAATTAAAAACGAGAGTCCTAACTCTGAGAGAGGACATCCTGTCATTAAACAGAATGAAGAAGAAAAAAAAACTTACAAAGCAAAAGTAGCAAAACTGTCACCAAGCGAACAGAAAGTTTTACCTGGTGATTCCTTCCTCATGTATTTATTTAGTCATTTCTTCGTGTATACATTTTTTTTTTCATCTGCTAAAGGAATGTGATTGGTCCCTCTCCCCAAGGGGAAGAGGAACTGATGTGTAGGCAGTTTGGGGAGAGCTGCCTGGGGGGGACAAGAGTACAGCTGAGGGCCTGCTAGTTCATCAAAGGAGGTGGTGGGAGGGGGGGGGGGGGGGTAAGGGGGGAGTATGCAAGAACCTGGAACATTCTGGTCCCCAATCTGTGTGTGGCTGTTCGCGGTGTTTTCCTGAGTTTGATCTGTACGCACAGCATCTGGTTCACTGCATCTGGTGGCCTTTCGTATGCGTTTTTACGTGCGTCGATAATTTGAAAGGCTGGGGAAAAACCTAGCTGCTATTTTTGCTCAATGCGATTAAGACCGTTATCCTGATTATGAAAATCTGTTTACATGAGCATTGCTATGATCAGAGTATTGCCTTAATTGGGTTATGATCCAATTATTGCTGTGCATGGATGTAAACACAATCTTTTTCCTCTTCTGTCCTCAACTGTTTCCCTCCCTTCTTCTCCTCCTTTCACTGTTCCTCTCATTCCTCTCTTCCTTACCGTAGCCGTTCATCTTGACCTTATCGGAGGGGCTTCCCGCTCACCTAAAGCACCCGTCTACCTGGCTGGACCCAGTAGGATTACACATTTACGCGCATAGGGCATCAGGCACATCCTCAGATTTGCTAACCTATCTTACGGCGGACGATGACAACTACGCGGACGAATTAGAACATTCTTAACCGAACATTCTAATGCTGATGTAACAATCGCAACCAACCACTACAGCGAAAGCAGAGCAGAGTTCTAGAACACTGACCGAGAATTTAGAAAATAAAATAAAATAAAATAGCGCATTCCACAGAAAACCCGGCCCTTCGAAGGGTTAACAAAAACCCAACATTCATCCATGTATTGACTGATTGCCTAATTAACTAAATAACTTTGATAATGAGCCTCCCAGCTCTGAATTAATGGGCGAGTGGGTGTTCATCGCCAATGAACTGCAGGAATCTTCTGAATGACAAACCGAGGGATGGAGGGAGGGAGGAAGAAAAGAAAGAAACAGCAGAGGCCACGATGAAAGGGAGCGCAGTGTAATAATGAAAATGGACTCGTTATTCATGTGGGAGCAGAAAAGCATTTGTGAAAATGTTGTTGATCAATGTTCACTCTCTCTCTCTCTCTCTCTCTTTCTCTCTCTCTCTCTCTCTCTCCCTCTCTTTCTCTCTCTCTCTCTCACTCTCTCATGCTCTCTTTCTTTCCCTCTCACAGGAGCCCTGTGATTGGTTGAGAAGGAGCTCACTCTGCGGCAATGTTCCGAGCGCCACGGCGTCCGCGTTCTATTTGCCTTTTTTAATAAATTTGTTTATTTTACAAACGTTTGGTTTTTTTTTTTTCCATGTTTTATGTCGCAACTCACCCGGTGTGGACTGCAACACACACACACACACACACACACACTCTCTTTTTCTCAATCTCTCTCTCAGTCTCACTCTTTCTCTCTCTCTCTCTCTCTCTCACTCTCCCTCACTCCCATCCTCGTGCTCTACAGGTTTTGTCACTCCACCCTTCCTCACTGGTCTTGCAGTAATGACCCCCCCCCCGCCCCGCTCTGTGTACCCTTCATTCAATTTCGCCCTCATTTCGTCGCTGTCAATCACTGCCCTCACCTCACCTCACCGGACCCTGCCTATCAGACCTGGAGGACGTCCCACCAGGGAGGGGGGGTGGGGGGCATCGTTTAATCCAAATTTGGGCAAATTGAAAAAGCACCCCCAAAAGAATGCTATGCAGAAGACCCGGTTCACCCTGCCGCGCAGTTACAATTTCACGGTCCGTTGTTTTATTTTTTCATTTTACATTACTGAGCGCTACCGTTTTAAAATGTGTTCCATTAATTTCTGTTCCACTATCCAGGGTGACGTACACAGATCTGACTCCATTTTATTCCTTCGTGTGGCTGGGTATTAACCGAAGCCCTTCCAGCTGACAAAGGTGTGACAGCCTGGTGTCCATTTTGAATCCGTACCTTTCTGCCCATTTCCTTCCTCACTATGGCTGACTCAGTGTCACGCTCAGCTTCACAATATCTACCTGTCTTCAGCAACAAAGCGCATACACACCACACACACACACACACACACGCTATACACACCACACACACACACAGAGACACACACACACAATACACACACAATATACACACTACACACACACAGAGACACACACACTGCAATACGGACACATACACACACACAGACACACACACAATAACACATAATATACCCACACACACAACACACACAATACAATATACAACACACACACACAGCACAACACACAATACACATATTAACACACACACACAGACCACCACACAATACACACAAATACACAAACACACACAGACACACTGCTGACACATACACAAGACATACCCCAAATCGCACACTCTCTCTCACACACACACACACACACACACACACACAGGATAAGGCCATAGTGGGTATAGGTAGTGGGTTTGCGCTACTGTGGTGGACACATCACCCTCCTCCACACCACAGACACACATCAACCTCTCACACACACACACACACGGGGCTTCTTCTCACAGGCTGCTGTGTCACCTGATCACAACACCTCCTCACACACAAGCCATCCACACACACACACACACACACACAGGGGTATAAGGCCAGTAGTGGGGGTATAAGGTAGTAGTGGTTCTGACAGCGCTATCTGTGTGTGGGCACACTGCATACACACACTCTCACACACACCCTCTCTCACACACAACACACAACACAGGGGCTGTACTGGTTCTCACAGCGCTATCTGTGTGTGGGCACACTGCATACACACACTCTCTCTCACACACACACACACACACACACACACACACACACAGGGGTATAAGGCCAGTAGTGGGGGGGCTGTACTGGTTCTCACAGCGCTGTCTGTGTGTGGGCACACTGTTTTGTATGCATTACGCCTGACGCAGATTCCTCAGTGGCCCGCTTTAAAAACGCTGAGCAGCTTCTCGACTTGCATTTTCGCTGCCCTCCAAGGTAAGACGCCACGGCCGTTAAGAGAGAAACTCAAACTCGTTCTGAGAAACCTCATTTCAGCTCCCGAAGAACCGCTGGTTTTTTTTTTGCAAGGCAGACAGGACCAAGGACATCTCCTTGGCATTTCCTAACGTGTAAAATAAAGTACATTTCACAATAACAACAACAAGAACAAAAAAAAAACACCACACACACTGTGAAGCTGATGTACTTCTCTGCTCGGACCAAACACGGCACTTAGTGGGGTGGCTGCTACTGGTTCTCACAGCCGATGTCCTGCCTGGTTGTCCAAACAGGCATGTACTTTGATTTGTCAACGCCTGTAACGCCTGGATTTCCTGGTCCAAACAGGCCGATGTCAAACTTAAGCCTGGATTCCTGGTCCAAACAGGGCCCATGTCAAACTTAGCCTGGATTTCCTGGTCCCTCAAACAGTAGCGCCAAAGGCGATTAAGGAGAACTCAAACTTAGCCTGGGTTTCTGGTCCAAACAGGCCGATGTCAACTTAAGCCTGGAGAACGGCCGGTTTTTTCCTGTCCAAACAGGCCGATGTCAAACATCAGCCTGGATTTCCTGTCAAACAGCCGATGTCAAACTTCAGCCTGGATTTCCTGGTCCAAACAGGCGATGAACAACATTTAAACCACAACTTCACCTGTGAAGCCGATGTAAATTCCTGTTCGGTCCAAACAGGCCGATGTCAAACTTCAGCCTGGATTTCCTGGTCCAAACAGGCCGATGTCAAACTTAAGCCTGGATTTCCTGGTCCAAACAGGCCGATGTCAAACTTAAGCCTGGATTTCCTGGTCCAAACAGGCCGATGTCAAACTTAAGCCTGGATTTCCTGGTCCAAACAGGCCGATGTCAAACTTCAGCCTGGATTTCCTGGTCCAAACAGGCCGATGTCAAACTTCAGCCTGGATTTCCTGGTCCAAACAGGCCGATGTCAAACTTAAGCCTGGATTTCCTGGTCCAAACAGGCCGATGTCAAACTTAAGCCTGGATTTCCTGGTCCAAACAGGCCGATGTCAAACTTAAGCCTGGATTTCCTGGTTCCAAACAGGCCGATGTCAAACTTCAGCCTGGATTTCCTGTTCCAAACAGGCCGATGTCAAACTTAAGCCTGGATTTCCTGGTTCGGCGCTGCAGAACGGACCGCAGCACCACCTCATTAATCGAGCCTGCGGTGCATCAGACGAACGCGAAAAGGACACAACGACGTCTCCCGATTTCAGAAAGCAAATTAAATAGGAACGCACCCGGGAATACCTCTGCGCTGATGGAGGACGAGCAGAGGCCAGCCGTAAAGAGGTGGGCATCACAACAACCAGGCTGCCGCTCCACGCCGCGTCATGCGCTCCAGTAATTGCGTGAGGTGCCGTGGAAATGGACAGGTGACCTCACCTCCGTCAGCGGGACGCTTCTTCACACCGCCGGGCTGGTAATTACCGCCATTCCGCCCCCCCCCACCCCCCCGACCCCCATCCCCCCGCCCTCCCCCCCTCGGCTCGGAGGGCCCGGCGAGCGCGTTGTGGTGTCGATGTTTTTATTTGTTATTTCCGGAAGGGAGGCGGGCGAGCGAGCTGCGCGAAAGAGCGTCGCCGTGGAAATACCACAACCTGCGTCACGCACCACTTCAGCCCCGCGGCGCCGACTGTTCAGCCGGCTATTTGTGTCCGGCTGCGGCCCACTCCATCCCTCTCTCTCTCTCTCTCTCTCTCTCTCTCTCTCTCTCCATCCCTCTCTCTCTCTCTCTCTCTCTCTCTCTCTCCATCCCTCTCTCTCTCTCTCTCTCTCTCTTTTCACTCCATCGCTATGTACCACCACCCTCACCTTACTGTAATCTCTCTCTTTGTTTCTCTTTCTCTCTCTCTCGCTCTCTCTACCCCTCTCTCTTTTCCCTCCTTCTCTCCATCCATCGCTATGTACCACCACCCTCACCTTACTGTAATCTCTCTCTCTCTGTTTCTCTTTCTCTCTTCCTCTCTCTACCCCTCTCTCTTTTCCCTCCTTCTCTCCATCCATCGCTATGTACCACCATCCTCACCTTACTGTAATCTCTCTCTTTGTTTCTCTTTCTCTCTTCCTCTCTCCATCCCTCTTTTTCTACTATGAGCTCCCAGTCTTCCTCTCCTTTATTCTGTCCCTTTTTATCTACTTTTATCCATCTTCCCCATTTTTTCTACCACTCTTTCTCTCGCCCTCGCTTTCTCTTGCTATCACTCCATCTCGGCTCGTTTCTATCTTTTCATCTCTCTCTCTGATGCTCTGTCTGTCTCTCTTTATCATCTCTCCTCATATCTCTCTCTCAGTTGTGCTCTATCTCTCTCTCTCTCTGTCATTTCATCTATTTGTTAAGATGTCTTGCATATTTTGACTTTTAACAGCAAAGGCTGTGTCAATAAAGGATTGATTAAAGGTCAAAAAAATGTATTTTTGTTTTCCTTTCTCTCTCTCTCTCTCTCTCTCTCTCTCACACTCACTCACTCCATGGCCTCCTGCAGATTGTAAACTCCCCGCAGACTCACCTCCTCCGCTCCCTCTGTGACCCCCAGATTCTCTCCGTCGGTGATGAGATCGGCTCAGGGGCCCCCGTATGGGGAGTGCTTATGGGGCCCGCTGGGTACCTGACTCACAGTGTGCTTTCAGCCACTGTTTGGGGGTGGGGTAGGGGGGGGGGGGGGGGCATGGGTTTAAGCAGACTCAGCTCATACAGGGGGAGGGGGACCGAGGTCACAGCCACCCCTCCACCCCTCCCTTGACACAGAGCATATTAACACTACAGATGCCCAACAAATCCCTTTCGTTTGACAGATTGTAGACTACTTCCCTTTCTCTGCACTTTTCTCTCTATCTTTATCCCCACATCCCGCGGAAACGACATTATTTTTTCCTTTCCTTTTCACATTCTCTCTCTCTCTCTCTTTCTCTGTCTTTACCTTAAACATCAACTCCCTCTTCTTCATTTTTTTTTCTCATCAATCTGCTGGCTAGCTCCTCTTCCATCTTTCTCTTGCACTCCCAGCCATCTCTCGCTAGCTCTCCATCTCTCCATCTCTCCCTCTTTGTGTGTGCGGTTGTTCATTTATCAGAGGGGATTGATTAGGGGATACATGGGAGGGGGGGCTTATGGTGGGGGTTCTGGCCCGGTATGTTTAATCGTGATCAGAAGCTGTGTCAGCAGTCAGCAAGCAAGCCCCTGTCAGGCCTTCACTGAGCGATGGCTAATTGCAAGGACCGCAATTCCCATGAGCCTCCAGACAGGAAGTGGATGGCATGTTCCTTTACTCAACTTTCTGTGGCAACCTGTCAGCACAGCTGAAGATACAATTCTGTACAATCAATGTTATTTATTACACTAATCGATATTTATTATCCGCATTAGATATCATACCACAACTGATTACGCTCACAGGTTTAGCCATTTTGTCCAAAGCAACGTACAAAGTTCTGGCAATTGGTAACTGCAAGTACAAGAAGACAGCAAAGGCCCATCTCCACAATCTTACAATAATTAAAAAAGCTAAAATCAAAGAGATGAGTCCAATTCCAATTAAGAAAAGTGACGACAGGACAGCGATATCGTGCTCCAATGTCCGATGAATTAATCAATACCTGCAAATACGCTGTAAATTAAAAAAAAAAAAAAAAACCAAATCCATTTTTAGCTGAGTGTTGAAGGAAGACTCAGCAGAATAATGTCCAGTACTGTACTGGTGCCCCATTGGCAGAGACAGAGCTGTCCGATTGAGGCATTGTTCCTTCCCAAAGCTGGTCAGCAACAATTCTGTCATGGTCGAGAGATGATTTAATTATTTTATTTTTTTACTCGGCCAACCACCTCCTGCAATTACGCCCTGGCTACTGCACTGCCTACTGATAAAAAAGAAGAAAAAAAAGAAAGAAATCACTCCACATCCTCACTCGTTTATGTCAGTGGTCTCCTGCATCCCTCGCTCTCTTTATCTTTCCCCTGTTCTTTCGCTTCCTCGTGGCCAAAATGCAATAGCAAAATGCTGAACGCTCAAGTTCGAGTCCAAGTTCAAATTGCAGTCGAATGTTTCAAGTGCAGTATACGGTACCTGGGTAACATTTCACGCTAAGAGAGAACCACGCCTCCCCTTCTGCCAAAGGAAAGAGAGAAAGAGAGAGAGAGAGGGGAAGAGAGAGAGAGAGAGATTGGGAGAGAAAGGAAGAGACGGTGATGGGAGAGAGGGAAAGGGAGAGTGGGATGGGAGGTGAGCAAGGTAAATAGATTCCAAGCGAGAGGGGTGAGGAGAGAGAGAAAGAGAAAGTGAGATGGGGACAGAGAGAGAGACGGGGAAAGAGAAAAAGAGATGAGAGCAATGGATGAGAGTGAGAGAGAGAGAGAGAGAGAGATTGCACTGCTATGATCCAAATTTCCCACAATCCCCCGGGGTTGTACCCAGTCTGTGTTTGTGCTCTGTGTGCCCTCCTGTTAAACTTCCCTCTGAGATACTCCAGCTGCAGTGCTGCGCAGAGCTGATTTATCCTCGCTGTGGCACAGAGGGGAAGGTCAGTGTTTATGAGCGATATCGGATTATTGGCCCAGTATGGGTACCCAGCTCTCTCTCTCTCTCTCTCTCTCTCTCTGCTGGTCTGGAAGGCAGGGTGGGTGTGAGCTGCGAACAGGAAACACTTTCCCCCTGCAGACATTTATAAATGTGGAGCCACGCCCACACATGTACACTGGCGAACACATACCCATACACACACACGCATACCCATACACACACACACACACGCATATGCACACACACACACACACATACACACACACGCATACCCATACACACACACGCACACACGCATACCCATACACACACACACGCATATGCGCACGCACACGCACACACACAGACAGACACACATACCCATACACACACAAACACACACGCACACGCACACACACACACGCATATGCGCACGCACACGCACACACATACAGACAGACACACATACCCATACACACACACGCGTATGCGCACGCACACACACGCGTATGCACACGCACACATGTATGCACACACACGCGCGTATGCGCACGCACACACACACACACATACACATACAGACAGACACATACATACACACACACGCACAAACACATATACACACACAGACAGCAACAAACACACACACACACGCATATGCGCACGGACACACACACACATACAGACAGACACACATACGCACATACACACACACGCACAAACACATATACACACACAGACAGCTATATACACACACACGCACAGACACACACACAAATACGTATACACACACATAAATACATACACACACACACATATACACACACAGACAGACAGATACACACACACACACACTCATATACACACACACAAATGCAAACACATGCCCACACACATACACACACACACATGCACACACACAGGCGCACACATATGCTCACACACAAACACACACACACGCAGACACACACACGCAAACACACGCCCACACACATACACACACACACACACACAAATCCAGAGGTGCCTCACTGTGACCCATGTGGGTGAACAGCACTAACATTATGTTGAGCGCACTCGATTCCTGTTTCAGCCCCTGATTGCATGACGACAGCAGCTGCTAATGTGAACCACTGATGAGAATCCTGACTGTAAAGCCTCAAAAACAATCATCTCAGTGCACTTTCTACAGCACTGATGAAGTGGCAGATTCATCAGTGCAGCTTTCCATTACAACAATATTGCATACTGAATGACACACACACACACACACACACACATATATATATGTATATATCTTATGCAAGTGTGTGTGTGTGTGCGTGCATGCATGTGTGCATAAAATACATTTATCTTTAAATATTAATTACATTGTATACATAAAAAGTCCCCATATTTACAATATATTGCCATATATTACTTTTCAGTAAGATGCACCCGCATAGTGGTTAGTGTTTTCAGGGAGGGCTGGAATGACTTGGACATTTGTGTGTGTGTGTGTGTGTGCTTGTGGTTCATGTGTGTTCGGATGTGTGTGTGTGTTTGTGTGTGTGTGTATGAACTCAGGTTCATTGTAATTGTTCTGCCTGAAAAAAAAAAAAATTCAGACCACTTCCCCCAGATTCATGGCTGCTGGGAAGTCTTTTCCTCGATAACAGACGTGGTTAGTGGGCTGTTTAATTGAGAGAGGCAGCTGAGTGACAGGCGCAAAGCATGATGGGAGATTTGCGTGTAATTACGCGCACTCGGTTCGCCCACCTGCCGTTGAGGGACTGGCGCTAAGCGGCGAAGGTTAGGGCAGAGGGTTTTCAAAGATAACGCTCATCAAATTTGTGTGTTCATGGTTTTATAATCTCTGCAGTTCTGTTTGAGTCAGTGTCACCAGACTGTGAGGCAACAATTGATGTGGATGTTGAGTCATTCATGGCCTCATATTTTCACATTTATTTGTTTCACGTGTGGATTTCTTTCTCTTTCTTTTGTGCATTATTTTGTCAGTCCTGTGTTGGAACAGAGAAAAAAAAATTTATTCGGGAGAACAAAAAATAACGTTCTGCTGAATGAGGTGCCCACAGTTTTCTGGAAATTAAACCTTGTACGGTGCAGTATGATTATTATTTACATTCATAACATTTTGGTGGAAGCTGTTATGCAGAACGACTTACTGAAGTTAAGTGAATCACAGTAGAAGATATTTTTGCATGCAAGGATTTGGCTGTTTAAAAATGCTCATGGCGAAACAAATACTATGATCCACACGACTTGTGCTGTTTTTAAGGGTAAAGAAAGGGTCTGAGACGTGTTAGATTTGAGGACAAGCGCAGGGTAGGAAGGTGTTCGGTCCAGGTGTTCCCTGAATAGATGGTTCTTCAGTCTGCAGTAGAAGAAGTGGCAGTGGGGCAGTAACTTGGTGGCAGTGGGGGCAGTAACCGGAGTACTATTAGACCAAAATATAACATGAGCTGAGACTAGAGAATTCTTCCCTGGTGGAAATTCCAGCTTTTGCTAGCTTGAACATCTCCAAACCAGCTTAAAACCAGCCGGACAGCTTGAAACCAGTCTAGAAACAGTCTGGAATTTTTCATCAGGGTTACCTAATAAAATGAGGTCATACAAATGGGCAAAATGATGAGCCTTGTTTACTGTATCCTAACTGAACCATATGCTGTGCTAACCTGAAGAAACAAGACTACGATTTTCCTGGCCAAGTACACAGCAAAAGGCAAAAACAAAAAAAATATTTTTTTTCGTTTGTTGTTTACGATTGTGGAAAATGCGTCTTCAGCGACCCGCACGGCGTCAGCAGTGACGTGTGCGCGTTCGCGGCATCTTGTTTTTGCGTTCGCGTGTGACACTGACGCGGGCGAGCCGCGAAAAACACGGCATCCGGCAGCACAGCCGCTTCTCCCTCCCACTCGAACCGACCGGTTTATCAGTTGGGACGCAACAGACCAGGCGAGCGCGGTTTCTAGGAAACAAACGCACGGTGCATTTTTCTTTCTTTTTTTAACACTCCGTTCAAATCCGCGATGCATTTTAACGAAACGCGTGCGTGTCTGGTGGATAGAAGCTTGCGACTTTAATTTGGAACATCTTAGATTTCGTTGGATATCAAAGATGCACGTTGGATCGGTACGTTTGAAGGATGTACGAATGTTTGAATTCATTTTCACTCAATCAACACTCAGTTGACATTAATAAACTTGTTTCCCTGTGTCATGGGAAAACTCAGTCGGTTTTTTCTCCCGTGGGTAAATACAAGTACTGGGGCAGTTATGGAATGCCATGACGATCTTCACCAATTGTATTTTATAGCAGCATAGCGCTGAAAAACAATTACTGCATCCATCACCATTCTCTGCCTGAGACGAAACCGCCAAAAAAAAACAAACAAAAAAAAAGGCGCAGAAATGTGTGATTCAGCTGGAATCGGTGACCTTTAAGAGCAGAGACTGAGCTGCCTCTGGACAGACCCCGCCCACGCGCCAAAATCTCCACCGCTGAATCGACTCCGACAGAGTGCCTTCTGACCCCCACTCCGGTGAAAATCCGCCCCGCGGTGGACTCTAAACTCCACGCACTCTGCCGGAGCTGAAGTAGCGACGAACCCCCTCCATACGCACGCCAGAGTGGGCGCGAAAGGGCTTCAGTGGGCCCGAAAACAAGCACGCTGTTGTGGCCCCCAAAAGTTGCCCTCCAACATCACGTAATTTTAGCATTTATTTTTAGCTGTGATTGCGTGGGTTAGGGACGGCCTGTGCCCATAAAATGTTTTTTTTTAAAACGTTTATGCCAGCGGACGATCGGCTCTGCGGCACACTGTGCTGGCACCATGCCAACCGTGATCAGAGGCGAAAACGGGCATTAATAAAAAATAAAAATGGTTTCAAACACGTAAAAATTAGTAACGCTGTCAGTAGCACTCTCGGCTGTGACCTGGTCCCCTGTGGTGTGGTACATTAGTACCCCTCCCGCCATTCGACAGAGGGAACTCTGGGGATTGCGGTCCAATGCGAGCAGGCGTCGCCGGATGCGGACGGGGTCCTGCGCGCAGGCCGAGGGGGCAGGAGAAAGCCGGGGGCCGCGGGAGCCGTCTGTGTAGGCACGTTGTCCGGGAGACGGGGCG
The DNA here is from genome assembly GCF_018555375.3 of Anguilla rostrata. Lineage (NCBI taxonomy): Eukaryota > Metazoa > Chordata > Actinopteri > Anguilliformes > Anguillidae > Anguilla > Anguilla rostrata. The sequence goes on along the minus strand of NC_057933.1, from coordinate 77,402,207 downwards.
CCGGGAACACCCAGAGACGGAATGCAACCATGGCGACCGGCTCCGAGAGTTCCGAGCGCGTGGCCAGGCTTCTGGAACGGCCCCCGCGGCCTCACACCGGCCTGCGGAGGAAGAGGAGGAAGAGTGGGCTTCATTCAGCTCAGCATGCCGTCGCTCCCAAAATCTCTCTCTCACTCTCTCACTCTCTCTCCCTCGCTCTCTCTCTCCATCTCTCTTGCTCTCTCTCCCTCTCTCTCCATCGCTCCCTCTCTCTCCCTCTCTCTCCCCATCTCTCTCTCTGTCTCTCCCCCTCTCTCTCTCTCCTGATGATGGGGAAACACATTTGGTTCTGCTGTCCTTCCTGCGGTTTTGGCAGGAAGTGTGCAGTTTAATCGCGTTTCTGTCATTCCGCTGGATTGTCCTTGCGGAGGACGTGTGGCGGAGAGAAGCTGACGTCACCCCAGGAACCACTGACAAACCCTGCAGCCCAGAGAGCTGTGCCACTTCTGTACACACACACGCGCGCGCACACGCATGCATACGCACAAACACACACACGCACGCGCGCACACACGCATACACACGCACAAACACACACACGCACACACACACACGCATACGCACAAACACACACACACACACACACACACACACACACACACACATACTTTCTCATACACACACACATGCGCGCACACAAACACACACACACACATTACATTACATTACATTTATTTGGCAGACGCTTTTATCCACACACACACACACACACATTCTCTCACACATACACACACAATCTCTCTCACACACACACACACACACACACATTCTCTCACACATACACACACAATCTCTCTCACACACACACACACACACACACACACACATTCACACACATTCTCTCTCTCACACACACACACATTCACACACATTCTCTCACACATGCACACACACACACACACACACACACACACACTCACAGGGACACTGGAACAGCTGCCTGCTTCCATACGGCACACTTCCATCCACACACTTCAGAAGGGGCACAGAAGGACCAGGGCGGAGTCATTAATATTCATGAGCCCGGGCGCAGGTGATGTCAGCTGTTTTCAGGCTTGTCTTCCTGGAGTCAGGAACCCTCAATGACATTGCAGCTAGTGTATATGCTCGGAACGAAATACAGCCATCTGCACCCTGCCCCCCCTCCTTCTCACTTTTCTGTTTCACCCTTCCTCTCTCTCTCTCGCTCTCTCTCTCTCTCACACACACACTGTGACACACACCTTACGTGTGCATAACGTGCATAACGCAGCTCTTTCAGCCTCTCCGTTTCTCTCTCCCTTCTTTTTGCGTCTCTCTCTTCATCCACCTCTTCTTGTTTTAGCGGCCCCGAACCTCTCAATCTCCATTATCAACAGTTGTGGTAACCGTGGAAACCAACCTTTCAGTCATCTGAATAATTGGCTCATCATAACATCAACGAACAGAAAGAGACTCACAGTCACTGACGAAGGAAAGAGACAGAGAGGCAGGAAAGATCTGGCACAAATCTAGCAGGGCGTTTTTGCCGCCAAACTTGTCACATCGCGCAGAGATTTCAGAGCAGCTCTGAGAGTTTTCTCGATCTTGTGATGTGTAATTGCTTTTTGATGTTCACTTGATTCTACTTCAAAGAGCATTCGCTGCCATTGGTGACAGTCGCTTTTTTTGTGCATGTGTGTATGACTGTGGCTGTGTATTTGTGTCTGTGTGCGTGCGTGCGTGTGTGTGTGTGTAAGTGTGTGCTGGCGTATGTGTGTGTGTGTGTGTGGGTGCATGCATGGGTGTAGTGAAACAGGGCAGCAGCAGGTCTCCTGGGTACAGGATGGATGGACTGGGCATGTCCCTGGACAGCAGCGACTGCCTGCATAGGAGTACTAACCCTTTGAAGAGTAGGTTTTTAAGGAATGTTTTTTCAAAATTCAAAAAAGTCAGTGCTTTCAATTGTTACATCAGCATTAGAGTGTCCACTTAAGAACATTCTAATCACAGAATGTGATCTCACAGAGGGTTAATGAAAGGCAGAGTTCTGTCCGTATGCTTTCACACACAATTTCACCTTTTCAATTTAACTCTGCTTCACTCACCAGTCACCACCAATCCAGTGCCTCATCCATTTTATAGATGTCCCGCGCAGAACTGGCTGTCCCCATTGTGGGTGACAAAGGAGACCGTTGGGAATGGGATTTTTCCTCAATTTTGGACAATAGAAATCATTGGCTAATTTGTTAATAAGTGAGCCAGTCGGTGAAATCGATCAGTCACACTTTAACAGCTTCGCTAGTTTCTCTGCTGACAGACCCGAAAGGAGGCAATCCTTGATCAGTCAATAAGCCCCGCCCACCAACCATGTCGATAGGCCATTTTATCCGTCCGAAAGGAGAATCCATCTTTCTTCACTGCAAACAAATCAGCAATGGAGAGTTCGGTAACAGCAAAGATCCAGGAACACACTTCACCAGTAATATCCGTCAATAAATCAATAATGAGATTTTGCACAGTGCATTTTGTCTTGTGTTTACTCCCCTGTACATACCCCCCCCGTCCCCCCCAAACGGCCCCCGCCCCCGCCCCCAGCCTGCCTTCATTCCCAGAACATTAATATTTTAAGCTATGGCTGCATCTTTATCAATCTTTCAGACGGCCTGCAATATACAGTTTATCTACAGAGCAAACCCTGTGACAAACCGGCCTATGGTGTCTCTCTCTCTCTCTCTCTCCCTCGCTCGCTCACTCTCACACTCGTGGTCTCTTTCTTTTCTCTCTCTCTCTCTCCCTCAAACTCAGTCTCTCTCTCTTTTCTCTCTCTCTCTTCTCTCTTTCTCTTGCTCCCTCAAACTCAGTCTCTCTCTCTCTTTCTCTCTCTCTCTTCTCTCTCTCTTGCTCCCTCAAACTCAGTCTCTCTCTCTCTCTCTCTCTCTCATTCTCATACTTGCATCCAACCTTCCCAGCATAACGACGAATGCGCTCCCACACCGTGTCCCCTGACCTGCCCCGCCCCCTTCAACCCAGCTCATTTGCATTGCCGCATCGGGATTGGCTGCCCCAGGCAGATTGGCAGACGGGCAGGGGTGCCTTGCAGAGGTCTTGCTGGGTTGCATCAGGTGCGCCAGGTACAGTACAGCATTTCCTCGGGGTAAAATTTCCCAAAATTAAACCAGCTTCTCTTGATTTCATTTATTTATTTATTTATTTATTTTGGTGCTGAATGCGCTTATGGATGTTTACCACACTGCGTTTTTATTGCTCATCGTAAGAAAAAATACTCACGTGTAAGATGTTCAGCAAATGAAGGACAGACGGACACAGCTTGGGGACCCGAAACACAGCAGGCGTTGGAAATACAGAAATAGAGTCAGGATATCCCAAAGAGGAACCTTCACACAGGCAAAAAGACCTCAGGTGACATGAGGACAGCCGCAGGTACATGCAAATAAGCATCCACCCCCCTCCCCCCCCCCCAAAACCCCTTAATGATAATTAGCCTTGATTAACCACACGCCCCCACGCGAGCCCCACTGTTCATGAATACTGATGGGCGGGCCATCGACCCTTTTCCGTGTCGCGGAAAATAACGCCGATCGATCCTCGCACCCGCGATGAGACCTCACCACGCTGTTCACCGCCAGACGGAGTGAGCGGCCGCCGCCCCCGCACAATGCTCACGTGCCCCCCCCCCCCCAACCCCCCCGCAATTCCCGCGTCGGCTCCCTCCAGTGGAAACAGAGATAGGGGCTGGCGTGGTGTTTATTTTTTCCCCCCATTTATTGCCACACGCCATTATTGCAGAGATCGTTAGCCCGAGCGCTAGCGGGTGGCGGTGCAGGCAGGGAGGCAGATGGAGGATGCTGGGTAATAAAGGAGACGAAACGCCGTTAGGCCAGGGGAGAGGAGAGAGAGTTCCATCGGACCGACAAGCAGGCAGACTCGACAAGCCGAGCGCAGATCAGAACAGCGAGGAGATGATGCTGGAATTGAGCAACATGCAGGCAGACCGAACAAGCCGAGTGCCGATTAGAAGTGCAAGTGTGTGTGTTTGCTTGCATACGCGTGTTTGCGTGTGTTAGTAAATGCATGCGCTATACTGTAAATGTTTTTCAGAAGAGCTCAGAACTCATCTGGGATCAGCTGGGCGATCACAGTGACTCACATCTGACAGTGAGGTCACTCTTCTGAAACCTCATTTGTCCATTCAGACCCCAGTCCACCCCACAAAATAACGAGAGAGAGAGAGAGGGAGGCATGACATGCACTACCACACTCCTCCAGAAGGAGGAGCCATCACGCAGAAAGGTGAGATACATAAACCCTGTGGTTTCTGAAATTAAAACCTTCAACAGCAATAATAACCCAAAAGGTAAGAATAAACACAACAGCCATTGAGTGTAAGGCCTCAGTGAACAGCAAAGGCTTTGGAAACACCCCGATCGTTGGTTGTTTGTTTCGGTTTCTGTCCCCTTGGAGGACAGCATTGGTTCACCAACACTCAAAATCGGTCGACTTACACCCGTGAGACTCAAGCCTCACCCGCCCCAGCTTTACAGAGTGCTTGGGTCACCTCTGCAGGGACCAGCTGGAAGAGAAGGAAACAATGAAAGCAGAAACGTGTGAATGTGTAGTGCTTCTTTTTTCCATTCCCTCCCATGTGTATAAAACCCACCACTTTCTTTCACTTGGCTGACCATCTTCCCTTCGCGCAAGCCAAGCGCTGCTAACCACCCTCTTGCGCTACACCCACACTCACTTATAGGGGCGTTGCGTAACCGCCGCCATCTTGGCTCAGATCGGTCACAGTTTCATCCGTGCTCGCCTGCTGAGTCAAGAGCGGAATGTATCTGCTCATCGACGCCATCGCGGTTCAGCTGCCGCCAGTTTCCCCCAATCTCGTGTTCCAGACTTTACAGACACATCGAAGTCAGCTCATTTGAATTCAGGCTTCAGTCAACCTGGGAGCCGGTGGAGCCAAAATGGCGGCGTGCACATCCACAGCCCCCCATTTCGGCTCAACTGGCTCCCCTGTTAACTTCAGAGTGAATTCAGATGTGCTGACTTCCACGAGTTAGCACAAACTAGGGGAAGTGAATGAATAAATCTCGACACGAGCAGCCAAGCGCGCCATTTTCTTACGAGCTGCATTCACCCACGGTAGTTGTTTTATGACCCAGTGAAAGAGTTTTAATAGCCTTTTGGGAAAATGCTATTTATGCATCGATCTGGGGATGGTTTAATTTACGGTGCCGTCACTTTAAATCCACGGGTGCATAAACAAAAGAGACTGCTGAGTGTGTTTCGGCTCGCGTTTCTGCTTCCGCTTCTGCTTCAGAAGGAAACCCTAAATCGCGGCAATAATGGTGTCGGTGTGCATACTCCACTGGAGCATGGTCATGAAATATCATTATCCCCGTACCCCTTAATTACCGTTAAGGAAACTTGAATTTTTTTTCAGGCTGCATGCAATGTGTTCCTGTCAGTGTTCTGCCATCTGTGTTGTTCAGTGACAACTGTCTGCGGCACAAAGGAATAATTAAACTAAACTCAGCTAAATCAATATGAGGCTTATAATTGGTTTTTGTGAAGTTTACTAGCAAAATAAGAACAAAAACAGAAAGAAAAAACAAGGACATACTTCGGGGAGGGGGGGGGGGGGGATACACGATACACAATACTCAATACAGGGCTGTTCATTTCAAGCTCATAAATAATTTGTCAACACATTTCTCACAGATTCAATCACGTGCGACCGTCCAGAGATTGTTTAAAACTTGCTGAGCACCACGCAGTTTGACAGCGGATCTTTCTCATGGTAAAAACTGCCTGTAGGTGTGAGAACCACATTGCTGCCCGGGGCAGAGCTGGTCGGAACCTCTGTTCCAGCATCGTTTTTATTTTTCACAGCAAGAAGTGATGCCAGTAAAATAAAAATTGGTTTGAAGAGTTTTTGGGGACGGGGGGGGCGACCGGTGGATCATTCCGTTAGGTCATCGTCCTCCAGACCGCGCCGGCACCGACTGTGGCCCTGCAGCCCCGCAGGGTGACATCCACAGCTGGCTCTAGCACAGGGCTGGGCAGTCCCAGTGCTGGAGGGCCACTGTGGTGGAGGGCAGCTGTAATGGAGGGTAATTTCACTGGAGGGCAACTATACTGGAGGGTAACTTCACTGGAGGGCAACAGTACTGGAGGGTAACTTCACTGGAGGGCCACTGTACTGGAGGGTAACTTCACTGGAGGGCCACTGTACTGGAGGGAAACTGCACTGGAGGGTAACTTCACTGAAGGGCCACTGTACTGGAGGGTAACTTCACTGGAGGGCCACTGTACTGGAGGGTAACTTCACTGGAGGGCCAATGTACTGGATGGTAACTTCACTGGGTGTTTCCACCAGTTATCCTGGCTGTATCTGGCTGCACACACCAGCACTGGTTTACTGGCAGGTTAGGTCACAGGAAACCCTTTCATACAGCAACACAAGAACAGTCTTTGCCTGTGATTCATTCACATATCAAGAAATGTAGCTAAAATGTCAGACGGCATTAAATTTAGTCTTTGGCTAAATGAGCTAATTGGCTGTATACACCAACGCTGGTTCACTCGTAGATTATGTCGCAGTAAAAACGTTTCACATTGGGACACAAGAACAAGTTTTTGGCTGTCATTTGAGCACTTATCAAGTAATGTAACTAAATTAAGTAATTAGCTAATTAAGTAATAAAGGCCAGAAGTTGGAATTTAAAGATATGGCCCTTGTTGGCCAGCTCTGCTCCAGCCGGGACACCAGCCTCTAATCGTTCACCAGCGACCCCTGCTGGTTGATCTGCACACAAAGTGTTTTCCTCCAACCCATACCTGATCCTGTCTGGGGTCATTCTTATGTTCCCAGGGTCCTGTGTTCCCCAGCTCTTCAAAATCAAATAAAATGATAACCATTGGTTTTGTTGTGTTTATATAGCTGTTTTGAAGCCTTCTTCCAATAAAAAACACTGGATAATATTTATGAAATATTTTAACTTGAAACGGGTCAAATTTGACCTGAACACAATAGGAGGGTTAATGTGTGTTAACAGAATATTGAACTGGGGAGCATAGGACCCTGTGAATATAGGACCCTGGGAACATAGGACCCTGGAAACATAGATATGCTCCCTCTTGTCTCTGCTCAATTTTTATCTCACTGCCAATTAGACGCTTTTCCAATCGGTAATCCCCTTTTACCTCTCCTCCAATCAGCACCCGCTCCCCTATGGCCTCTCTTCCAATCAACGCTCCCTTTTACATCTCCTCCAAACAACAGTCCCTTTTCACCTCTCTTCCAATCAGCAGTTCCTTTTACCTCGCTTTCAATCAACACTCACTTTTACATCTCCCCAATCAATAATCCCTTTTTACCTGTTCCAATCAGCACCAGCTACCCTATCGCCTTTCTTCCAATCAACACTCCCTTTTTACCTCTCCTCCAATCAGCACTGCCATTTTACCTTCCCTCCAATCAACACTGCCCTTTTACCTCTCCTTCAATCATCAGTCCACTTCTGTACCCTCGTTTGACACGGCACTGCATTACTAGCCCAGAGTGATGTGCAACACGTGTCTTTATAGCTTTACAGATATTAATGCACAGACTACAGTACCCTACAGTAGGATTAAAGTGCCCCCCCCCCCTCATCCCCTTCTTGGCCTGTTACTGCTGAAGCCAGAGGTGGGTCAGGCTCTTAAATTTTGGAGCCTAAGTCTACATTTCTAGTTCCAAATTCAGGCTTAATGCTTCTTCCAAAATGAATATTTTTTCTTCGCCCCCCCCCCCCACCCCCACATTCCAACACACCAGCTGAACATCATATCACGCAGCGTTTCCTGACCAAGGCTCCTCAGGCTCCACTGCAGAACCATGCTCACGTTTCATGTTCTCTCAGGAGAAAATTGGGTGCTGGAACACCGAGGACCCCCATTCACAGGGAGGGGGGTGGGGGTCGGGGGTGGAGGGGGGGTGGGTCACTGAAAATACAGGATTTAAATTGTAGGCACTTTCTGGAACCAGGGTGTCTCTGTAGCTGTTACACGAGAGGACAAAAAAATCCCCACAGCAAGAGAAAGAGAGAGAGAGGGAGAGAGAGAAAGTGTGTGTGTGTGAGAGAGAGAAAGAGAGAGGGAGGGGGAGAGAGACAGAGAGAGGTAGAGACAGAGAGTTTGCGTGTGTGAGAGATGGAAAGAGAACAAAAAGGGAGACACAGTGAGAGAGAGAGACTGAAAACTTTTAAACCTGAATAATGAGAAAAATATAAGCAAAAGTTAAAGCAACAAAAAGAGAAACACGAAGAGAAGAAAAAATGGCGGAGAGGTTAGGGTTAGGGTGAGAGCAGGGAGAGGGGGAGAGGCAGAGAGAGAAGAAAGTAACAGGTGGAGCAATGATTTCGTGGCCGGGCGCTTATGTCAGTTGTTGAAAACTCCGGGGCAGAGGGCAATATTTTAAGGGGCGTGCGATTCGATAACCCCCCCTGGGGACAAATGACTCCTGTCCTATTCCTGACCAAGACCCCCTTCAGCTGTCAGAGAAAGATCTTCCTCTCATCCATGAAAGGTTATGGCAGCCTGCCACGCACTGCCAGAACCCCAGCGGAAGGTACCAAGATTACACCACGGAAGATACCAAGACTGCGCATTTCAGAGGGGGAGATGACTGAGAGCATCGACCCAGGAGAGCATCAATTCCTGTCAAAGTCAGCCACCAGCTATGCTTGGCCAACCGTGTACACAGTTGCCTTATGGTCCATTCTTAACACCGCTGTAAGAAACTGGAGCCTCAGCCATGGTAAATTAATCAACTTCAGATCATGTTTTATCTATTTTATGGGCTTTGAGTGCTTCATATTCTGAATGACAACAACAGAAACCAACAACAATAACAACAGTCTTAACTACTATTATTATTATTATTATTATTATTATTATTATTCATAATAATTCTTGTTATTGTTATTTTTATTAAGTAAAGATGCATTTGTACTTGTATGTGCACAGAACGCACATAACTATAAATCATCAGCTGTGTTTAACACAGGGGTAGGCTTTAATGGGCCACCCATGCCTGAGAAATATAAAGAGCCCTTTTTTAGAGATCGAATTTCTCCACTTCTGTCTCAAGGCTCAGGGAAATCACTGTGGAATCTATCCTGCTTCTCTACATGTTTATGAATAAACATGACTATGGGTATTAAAATAGTGGAACCCTTTGATGTGAGTACAGTCTGCTCCCAGACATATGCGCCAACGTTCGCAGAGCCACCCACCCACCCCCGCTCACTTGCCGCTTTTTAAAAAATTAATTTTTTTCAAAATCTTTGTTTTCCGAGAGACAAACAAAGTCTTATTGTGTGCCCGCTCTAGTGATTTCCTTTGTGTTTAACTAATGAGATTTTCCCTGTTTTAATTACAAATGATGCTTTCTTCTTTTTTCTTTTTTTTTTTTTCTTTTTTTTGGTTTAAATGAATGAGTATTAAATTTAAAGAGTATTCATTAAATTTGAGCGCCTGATTGAAGTGCAGTTTTATGTGTTCTTCAAAAGTACATTTGCGCAACTTTACATATTTCTATATTAAAAATTAAATATTTTATTTTTTAACATTGATTTTCTGTTTTACTTACATCAGAGGACACGGCAAAAGTAAACTTTTTATACAGACTCTAACAGCATGAGGGTTTTCACCACAGATGTAATTTTATGTAACTGTTAACAGCCACATGCAATATTAATTGGCTGATCCCACACTAAGATATATGGGTCAATGTGTGGATGCACCCTTCGGGGGGGTTGCGATGATTGCGATTACAGACTCGGGGGGGGGGCCCCGTTTGGACAGATGGGGGTCCAACAGATCAGTGGGGGCCTAGGTCATTGCCTATGTCACCTATGCTTGGAACTGGAGGACACTGCAGTGGGTAGACAGTTTGCACAAAACGTTACAAACAGGGAGAAAAACATTGATCAGAGTTTTAAAAAATGAAATACAATTTAAAAAAACACCAGGAGTGTAACAGAATGGTTAGGGAACTGGTCTCGTACCCTAAATGCTGCAGGTTCGATTTCCCAGACGGGCACGGCTGTTGTGTTTTTGAGTGAGGTACCTACCCTGAATAGCATCAGTATCAGTATACGCAGTAGAGGCAGAAACTCTGGGGATTTTCAAGACTAGACTTGATGCAGTGTTAGATACTATCTAGTCTGTAGGTAATCAGAGCAATAATTTAGCTAGGAAAATGGTGAGCATTGTTCGGCTGAACGGCCTGTTCTCGTCATTATGTTATGTTATGTTATGTCATGGTATGTTATGTTATGTTATGTTATGTTACGTTGTTATGTTATGTTATGTTATGTTATGTTATGTTATGTTATGTTACGTTGTTATGTTATGATATGTTATGATATGTTATGTTATGTTATGTTATGTTATGTTATGTCATGGTATGTTGTTATGTTATGTTATGTTATGTTATGTTATGTTATGTTATGTTATGTTATGTTATGTTATGTTATGTTATGTTATGTTATGTTATGTTATGTTATGTTATGTTATGTTATGTTATGTTATGTTATGTTAAAAGTATGTATCCAGCTGTACAAGTGGATTCTATGCAAAAGCTGTGTGTAAGTTGCTCTGGATAAGAGGGTCTGCTGAATGCCTGCAGTGCAATGCGGTGTAATGTAATGTAATCCAAGTGTCTTTGAGGAAAGTGAGAGCACATCATCAGAAGGACTGTGCAGAATCAATGCCAGAATTCCGCAAGTTGTGCATTTTCACACCAAAAGGGAAACGCTCAGAGAACGCCTTCACTTGAGAAAGATACATATCTCTCCCTCTCTCTCTCTCATTTGTGGATATATGAAATATCAGTTTTTGTAGCGCGCACATTCCGAAAATGCCTGACATTTACTTAATAGGTGCCTTTGATAGCGCTTCCGGTTTTATTCATTTTAAAAGGACACACAGATCTGATCGGGTTTGATAACCGAGCCTGATTTGTGCGGAAGATTACGGATGTTGCAGTGCTTTATGGGAAAATTCTACAGTCCCTTTTTTCTTCCTCTTTTTCTTGACATTCACAAATAATGCCAGAAATGGTTTCCTTGATATATTTATTATTTATGTATTTGTGTTTTATTTGCATCACGGGGTTGCTTAGGAAACGCAGATTGGTTCTTCTGCAATTGATTCTCTGGCTTTTCTGACGGAGGCGTGTGCTGGCATGAAAAAGGAAATTAATTTCAGATTTTGGAGCTTGTGGTAAGACTGGGGGTGTGTGTGTGGGGGGGGGGGGGGAGGGGGGGATTAGTTCTGCATACCTTTGTTTACTGATGTGAGAGGGGAAGATGTGTTGGTTAGTTCAGTGCCTTAAATTGGGCCATATTTGGTAAATTAAATTTAATTATGTGTAGCAGCGTGAGATGTACCTATTATATGTATATTATTCAGAAAGGGCCATGCGCTACCTGTGGAGACAGGGCCCTTTCCCTTAGAGCTGTGGCCCCTTAGAGCTGTGGCCCCTTACTTTGAGCTGTGGCCCTTTACTTAGAGCTGTGTCCCCTTAGAGCTGTGGCCCCTTACTTTGAGCTGTGGCCCTTTACTTTGAGCTGTGACCCCTTACTTTGAGCTGTGGCCCCTTACTTTGAGCTGTGGCCCTTTACTTAGAGCTGTGTCCCCTTAGAGCTGTGGCCCCTTACTTTGAGCTGTGGCCCTTTACTTAGAGCTGTGGCCCCTTACTTAGTGCGGTTACCCCTTTGAGCTGTGGCCCCTTACTTTGAGCTGTGGCCCCTTAATTAGAGCTGTGGCCCCTTACTTTGAGCTGTGGCCCCTTACTTTGAGCTGTGGCCCTTTACATAGAGCTATGGCCCCTTACTTTGAGCTGTGGCCCCTTACTTCGAGCTGTGGCCCCTTTCTTTGAGCCGTTGGCCTGTGGCCAATGCGTTCCTGTAGTCTGTTTGATTTACTGCCAGTAAACATTATAATTTGAAACGCAGTTCTACCTCTCTACTCCCTCCTTTGTTAAGGGCTTCATCTGTTCTTAACAAGCAGCACGTCTCGTTTCGCCACTTCATCGCACTTGCTGTGATTTTGCAGTCACGGGCAAGTTTTTGGTATCAGAAGAAAAAAAAACTGATTTTAGCTTGATCAGGGTGCTGAAAAGACTGGTGCTAATGAGCTCAGTCATTCGAAACTCACGCAGCGTACAACGTGTTAAACTATTTCGCTAAAATGAAGCGGGAGAATTAAACGTATTAATTTCAGGCACGATAATAGGGCCTTGCTTACATCTGGGAGTTCAAAAGGTGGCCCCCGTTTTTTTAATGCCAGTTTTTGGCTTTAGAGGAATCGCTCTCAGACTCGAATGCTTCCGATGGCGTTAATGATCGCTGGTTCTTAATGAGCCGTCCGCGATTTTCAAATTATTCGCCGAGCTGAGGCGTCTCCCTAGGCCATCGATCCCTTTTCGGTGTTAACATCAATTTTGTCTGCCGGTGTTACAAAGAACGGCGCCCCCCCCACCCCCAGGCAAGCAATATCGACGCTGTTTTGCCCCCCAACCCAGTAACACTGATTAAATCTCACGGTAGACTGCAAGTATGTAAGTCAATAAATGTGATGGAAATATAAGAGGTGAACCGTGGGCGGAAACTGCAGAGCTCAGCAAGATACATTTTTGTTAAAAAATGCATCGGAACAGACCTGGGACAGATTTGATTTGATGAAAGAAACAGAATGATAATAATAATAATAATAATAATAATAATAATAATAATAAATGAAATGTGTTTCTTCTGTATACCGCATATTACATCATTCGCCTTGGTGATATCAAACAAAACAAAAAAAAAAAAGTAACAGCAGGGAATATTTTTTAATACCCAACAGTCAAAAACAAATTCAAGTGAGCTCATAAATAGGACTGTGGCAATTTGTTTTAATCGTGTTTTTGCAACAGCCATTTAAAAAAAATGTTAAAAATTAAGGACGTATTGAGATGTATTGCTGATGTTCACCTGCTATGTGCTGCATAATAAGGATCCCTGCCCTACCCATCCTGTACCATTGGGCTTGCATAGTCTCAGATGTGCATTCATTAACCCTGATCTAAGCAGTTAGATTACAAACATGTGCCTGGAATGTTCTTAATCAAACATTCTAACGCTGATGTAACAATCGCCACTGGTAATTGAATGCAATGGAGTTCTAATTCTGAAAATAAAAAAAATATTCCAGAAACCCTACTCTTGAAATGGTTAATGAAAAGGCTGATGGCTGATATTAAGCATAAAAACAGGTTTTCTCACAATCAAAAAGCTGCAAAATGTGTTCTCTGAAACAAAACGCCAAAATCAAATGAGGAAATTGACAGTCATTTGTATAACTGTATGCCGTGCAAAGACTTCTGGGATACAGTGATGAACCATAATACACAAGCAGCAATGCTGTCGAAAGAGGCTAAAAGTAAGACCCGTCTTCCAGTCCTCACTGAAAGGTCTTGTTCACATTATCCAAATCACCCAGATCGAAATGACAGCTTTAGCACTGAGACTAAAAAACATGCGTGTCTTTAGATTGCATTCCTAAACTGCTTTGCTCCTTCTATGTGCCTTTACTTACATGCACATCTACTTTATGACAACAAGCACGTTCAGCAGGTGCTCGCAAGCTACGACCATGCTATGACTTTTTTTCCTAGTTGATCCTCACACACAAATTAAGATATAACGAAGCGCTCTTCAAGTTTGCAAACGGACTGTGTCACAAACTGTTGTGCGTAACTAGCTGTCGATGCCATTTAACTTCTCGTCCGGTGCCAACCACGGTCGCCAGTCAGGAGGGGTGTGTTTGATTACCCCTCAAGCACTCTGGGACGGGGACGCTGTCCCGGAACACATTTTTTTTTTCCAGTTTGCTGGCGTAACCCTGAGAAAAGTGCAGGGCCCAAACTGAGCCTGCTGTGCAAAAAAAATAAAATAAAATTGTTTTAATAAAAAAAGATCTAATACCCCTGGAAAAGCAATCTGATGATGCAAAGTCATGGTTGTTAGCCAGGTACGAGCAGCTGGTCACAGATTTTCATTCCGATTTTGAAAACGACAAAGAATTTTCGGCAGGGCAAGCATATTTTTTTACGGAACTCCGAGGGGAAACCACGGTTACCCAACTGGATGATTTATAAAACAGGGGTGTAGCTTTATAACTCAAGCTGTAACACCTGCCCCCAAACTGACCCTGTCTCTTACCCACAATCCACCATCACTGCCAGTGCAGTGCCCTTGAACAGAGTCAGAACCCTGAGCGGTTGTCTTGGAAACGGGCCTGCTTCTTCTCATCAGCACCATGGCAGGACGCCTGGCACATCTGTCGGGGGGGGGGGGGCAGTGACTTCACCCCCGTGCCTGCAAGGAAGGAAGGCTTTTTTTCTTTTTTTTTCTCTTAGTTGGTTTGTTTTCACCCATAACAGACCCATCAAACTTTGCTGAAATATGCGGTAAACTGCATACCGTGGAAAAAAAGGTTACGTTTCAAAAATGCGTCAGCGACAGGGGCACCGTTTCCAGAACCTTCCCTGAACGAACCGCGCGGAAAACTCATCATGCGGCTCAGCGTCATTAATCGCTCACCCTAAGTCTGCTCCTATTGGCCGTCCCTGAGGTGGGCTCCTGCTTCTAGGAATCTCTCCTGAGTGTCAGACCCTGTTTTAAACTTCCACACTGGGGAGGCTAGCACCATCAAGGCAACACCACCAAATTTTTTTAAAACTTTGATTTATTAGTGATGTTTCGCTTGATCTGCATTTAATGCGCAGGCCTCTAAGGCTTCAGTGAGCCATTTTCTAAAAGCGAATTACCTGCTCCATCTGATTCCTTTATGTGTTTGCAGAGCATTTCATTTAACACCCATTAATATTCTACTGGGCCAAGTCACCAAGCCTTGCCTGGTACCAAAACATTTTGGTAAGGAAACTACAGTAGGAAACTACTGTACTTCAGCATCCTGCCATTCGTAGCAAGCAAACTCTCCTGTTTTTACTTTACATGAATCTCTGTTCACATTTAATCCAATTTAAAAAATGAATAAAAAGTGGTTTTAAGTTCCAGATTTCCTAAAAAAAAAAAAAAAACTAAAAAAAACTCTGGTTATGTAATCATGGTCCAAGTTACATACTTGTGCTAAAATGACACAGAAGCACTCAATTGTTGTACATCACACGACAGACCTTTAACTGTTATGATGCTGCATGTTGTCTTACTGTTTAAAATGCTATAATTCATACATTAGTTTATATATAATGTACTTCTATGTCTGTGTGCGTCTGCATGTGTGTGTGTGTGTGTGCACAAGTGTGTGCATGAGCGTGTGTGTGTGTGTGTGCACATAAACATGTGTGCGTGTGTGTATATGGGCTTGTGCAAAGTGTGTGTCTGTGTGCGTGTGTGCATGCATGCGTGCACGTGCATGGGTGTGTGTGTGTGTACATGCATGTGTGTGTGTGTATGCCCATGTAAATTCATGAGTGCTTGTGTGTGTGTGTGCTCACGTGTGTGTGTGTGTGTGTGTAAATTATAGCCCAAAACGGCTATGATTCTATGAACCCACACCCATAGTCGGCCACAGGAGGACAGGCATCCCCACTGAGTGCTGCTCCTGCCAAGAATCCTTCCAGTACGCCCACCCAGGGAGTTTCCCTTGCCACTGTCACCCAAGGCTCGTGTTTAATGCCATTTTTAGGCTTTAAAGCATGTTGGTATAACTTTTCTGTGAAATGAAATGTATATAAATAAATTTGACTTTATACAATCTATGAATGCTTGTATGCATTAATTAGTACCGAGACATACCAGAAACCTGCCCAGGACTCGAACCTATGATCAACTGGTGCGTACAGTATGCCCGATATCCTGACCTCTAATCTACCCTGCTAGTCCATCGCTTTCATGCTCAGGTCAAATGGATTCAGCCTCACAATTAAAAAGGTGTATTTCCGCAGTCATGAAGTCCTTGATCCGGGAAAACGCTGAATCAGCAGCTACGCCAAGACACAGAGCATTAAACCGATTTGGGACGCCTCCGTTTAATTCTGCAAGTTCCCAAAAGCAGGACTTGGCGCGGGCTTTCAGGCTGTAGACGATGAGCGTGGAGCTGGGATACCAGATAATCACGTAACTGGGGAAACGGATAACAGGCCAGCTTTTGGAGAACATTCTCCTTTGGGACGTTGTGGCATTCGAGGTTCTCTGTTTTCTGTCCCGGACCCGTGCCTGACTTTGAAAGCTCCTTCTCCGCAAGGCTTGTGACGGGGCTGTTAAAAAAATAAAAAAATAAAAAAGTCAGGCGATCTTGGCCCAGGACTGAGACACACACAAGACACACAAAGAAACAAACATCAGAGAGGAGCTACTGCCCAGTGTAGGTAAGGAAAGAAAAACATCAAAACATTGTCGTTTTTTATGTCAGACACGTGTAATCAATTTCGGCTCTGTTGTAATGATTTTACATGTCAAACAAACGTTAAATATGTATGCAATAATATTAGTGCAATGCTTTGCTAATAATTGATTATGCCACTTGTGCAGCGCGGATATAAATACATGAGTCTTATTAGACGTTATTTTGCATTACGTAAATAATTACTGAAGAATCGGCAGAGGTCAGAGCTTCGGGAGAAACTGAAAGGTAAAAACCGTCGCCTCCCTCTGAGCGCGGGTGGAGTCCAGCTGGATACTTGACTCGAAATGCTCGCGCCGAAATGCTCGCGCAGTCACTCCCACTGACTCATTCGAACTGCTGCGCCGGGAAGACAAACTATTGATGCACATCTATTTATATAGATTCGGAGCAACAGAGTCGCGAGAGGGCGAGTTTACCAATTATAGAAAATGCATGCGGGCTGAGTGCTGGACACATTCACAGCTGGACAGTTAAAAAAAGGCTCGGAAACTGGCAGAGAGCCCTTTGCAAATACAAAAGAAGCGCTGACTGCATGTGTTCGCTTCACATAAATTGCGCGCGGACGGTAAATTTCGAAGGCAATACAACCTAAATCCATAACCACTTTCAGCACGAGAACTTTATTCCACGGACGATTGAAACCTATTCGTTGGAGGTGCACTGTAGAGAAATAAAGACCGCGCGGATCCTGTGTCCATCTGTCGTTCTAATACAGTATCTACAACATCATATTTTTTGGCTGTTTCTTGCGTAAATAGGCATGTTACTGTATGAAGATTTGCATAATTAAAGTATAATAGTTTTTAATAAAAAAACAAAACACTTTATACATACTTACATGCGTATACTAATACATGCATTCAAGACGGAATGCTAAAGCACAGAAAAATACTATCTTAAATCCAAAAAAAATATAACTATCCGAACGTAAAAAGGATAATGGGCTATATGTCCACGGGTCCTCCTAGATTAAACTGAATGTGATACGCAAAAATAGCCAGCAGACGTTTGGAAGTACCACGCTTTATTCGAGGACCACAGCTACTCAGCCGATTGGTCGATGTGAAAGCAATTTCTGCGGGCAGCGCTTAAATTGGCAGAGGCGAAAGTAGTACCGGGAAGACTGGAGGTCCGCAGCGAGGCGATGTGATGTGCCTGTGTGCGCTCTCCTCGTGCTTCTGACTAGGCGCGCGAGAGTGAATGTGCTGGCTGTCATCGCTAGCGCGTTCCGTCCTGCAGCAGTTGAGCTCGCTCGAGCGCTCCTAAATAGAGTTCGGCGGCACAGATGTGTTGGAGCAAGCTTTGGCGTATCCTCGTGTTCACCGCGACAGACACAAAAACAATAACATGGATTTCGTTTTGAGAGTTGTTTTTCGGTGAAACGATGGCTCCGTAGCCCTCGGTAATAGCGTGTAAAACAATGGGAGACGGGCTTTCGGCTAAACACACGGCCCCCCCGTTGGCTTGCTGTTGAATGCGGTTCTGGATGCGCTGTCCCAGGTACTGAATTGCCGAGCTTGTCGGGCGTCTGCGACGCGCGCTTCGAGCTGTGTCTGAACGTGGTTTTCACATGAGACAGGAGGTGGACTCGTGAATGCTAAATAATCGCACGCGGGTACCCGGTTAATACACCCTCCTGAAAGTAAATGGGATTTCACGTCCTCCGATTGTTTGAAGGATGGAGAGATTTTCCCTGCCTGCCGCGCTGGTGCTGGTTCTGACCTGTCTCGACTTGTCTTTGGTTTCAGCAGGTAAGTTTGGGTTCGCTTTGCGTTCGTACCCATGCATTTTTTAACGGACATTTATATTTACATTGAAGTGCTTTCTGTTTATTCTTCATTTTTAACCAAGTACGCCGAGAGCAAGCTAGTGAAACACGGCACTCTGTGCTTAATTGCACATGTTTTGCGAATACATTTTGTCATGGGTGTTTTAAAATACACATAACTAGTTTGTCTTTATATGCAACATTGCGTTCTGCTTGGTATACAAGTGCTAAAATATAAAAGAATACGCGTCGTAACAGAAGGTATGCAACAGATATTGGAGGTAGCTAAACTGAAATACTGCCGTAATGAATGGGAGGTAGGCTATTGTGCAATTTTTTTCGCGATTTCCTCGTAATTTTGAACATTTATTGTAGTTGTAATTTACAGGGAATACCGACCCTTTCGCAATGTAAACGTTAGAATATTTTCGAGTATTTCGTGTGAAATATGAGGAGGTACAAAGCCAGAAAAAGCAAAATTACTGTACTGTAGGCTACAGTGTGTGAACGGTGACTTGGGCGTACACAAACAGTGGCCTTCAACACAAGTTTATGAACAAACAGGCATAACTGATATCTCTCGCGCAGACGAGAGGAGTAGGCTAAGCTTGTCTCGAGAGGAGCGTGAGTGTTTTGTATTTCAAGCTGCGACTGACTTTCGGATTTTTAATTTTTTTAAATTTAAAAATCGACTAAAAGTGGCAAACCAATCAATGTTGTGTCTTTTTCAATTCTTTGAACAAAGCCCAAAAGTGTGCATGTCGCGTCAAGGTGGAAAAGTTATGTGACAAACGTTAATGGGGAAAAAACGACCAAAATAAATAAATAAATGAATGAACAAATAAATAAATAAATAAATAAATAAATAAATAAATAAATAAATAAATAAATAAATAAATGCCATCGCGCGCTGTCATTAAGTCCATACTACTACAGACTACGTGGACAGATACGTATGTTTTATTATGTCCCCTTTGTCTCTCCAATAAATAACTTGACATCTTCTTTACCTTTTAGTCTAATCAACCTGCTGTATTTAAGCGCAAATACGTAAATATCTACCCAATCATAAATGTACTAAACTTTCTTCTTCATCTTCATCTTTATCATCGTCATCATTCAGAGCCATCACATTAACATAAGTAACGTTAAACTTTTTTTTTCTCTCAGAATGTATCATTTACAGTAATGATAATACCAATCAATATATATATATGTATATATATATATATATATATCAGGGCCTTATGATTCAGTTTTTTCATGTTACTTGCAGTTTCCCCACTGAAGCCTACGGCAGTTTGTTATGGTCTAAAATGTTTGAGAGTAGCCCCGCTGACGAACTACAGAGTGGTGACAGTGATTGCTCTGAACACAACAAGCCCTTGCTCTTATATTTTTCTTTCATATTCGAGATCTGCAGTTTGTGATGTTTGCCATGCTAATATAATTCAAATTTACTGTGAGTTCTGCGATGCCCTTGAAGGTATGAGATCACAAATCTGTGATTGGATCGTTCTTAAATGAACATTCTAATGCTGATGTAACAATCACCACTGGTGACTGAAAACAATGTTATGACACTGACTTGGAATTTTGAAGAAATAAAAATTCCAAAAAAATCTACTCTTTAAAGGGTTAAAGTGGAATGAGACATCTGAAGTCTGAGTAAGTTACACCATGCTGTGCAGAGTTTGCACTATTAATAGCTAAAAAAAATAAAATAAAAAAAACACACACGCATATTGCGAATCTCTCAACAACTCTCATTTTCAGAGTGGCACATTTTATGTACTGGACTCACCTTGAACGTTATATAACATAACATAATGACGAGAACAGGCCATTCAGCCCAATAATGCTTGCCATTTTCCTGACTAAATGAATGCTCTGATTACTTATAGATAGAATCTAACACCGTATCAAGCTCAGCCTGTTTTTCTGGTGGCCGGTGCACAGCCTCACCGTTCTCCCACGGTAAATTTGACGGGAACACGCCCACCTGCTCCGGCTGAGCGTTGAACAGCTTGGCGTGTGTTTATGGCGTCGAGTCATCGAGCCGCTCTCAACTGCCTCTTCGATGTAGCGATATGAGCGTAAGGTACTGCACGGCAGCGTGGAGGCGGGGTTTGTGATCTGGGAACTTGGAGCTGGCAGTGTGGAGGCGGGGTTTGTGATCTGGGAACTTGGATCTGGCAGTGTGGAGGCGGGGTTTGTGATGTGAGGACTAGGTTTTGGCGGCAGTTTGGAGGCGGGGTTTGTGATCCAGGTTCTCGGTACTGGCAATGAGGGGGTGGGGCTAGTGATCCGTGGACTAGGTTTTGGCGGCAGTGTGGAGGCGGGGTTTGTGATGTGAGGACTAGGTTTTGGCAGCAGTGTGGAGGCGGGGTTTGTGATCGTGACTAGGTATGGCAGCATTGGAGCGGGGTTTGAGTAGGACTAGGTTTGGCAGCAGTTTGGAGGCGGGGTTTGGATCCGTGGACTAGGTATTGGCGCAGTGTGAGCGGTTTGTGTGGGACTAGGTTTTGGAGGCGGGGTTTGTGATGTGAGGACTAGTTTTTGGAGGCGGGGTTTGTGATGTGAGGACTAGGTATTGGCGGCAGTTTGGAGGCGGGGTTTGTGAGCTCAGCTGGCGGTGCAGTTCTGCACGGGGGCTCATTTAGTGGATGTAGACTCGTTTGCCTTGCCTTAATGCAGCACCCCGACACAACAGTCAAACTCATAATTTTATTTAAAATAGATCAGACAGTAAAATAATACCTCGGAATGTGGAATACTACTGGGTATACTTGTTAAGCGCACTGGACGAGGACAAGCGTTGTTAAGTAGGCAAAATGTCTCTAAATGTAGTGTGCTTAAAGTCCCATGGATAGTATGCTTATTTCTGGGGTTTTGCTGAGTATACTCAGGAGCATACTTTTTTCAGGAAGTGAACAACCATTTTGGTCCCATAGATATAATGAGCAGCTTTGCTTTAATAACCAGCTGCATCTTCGCTGACGTTTTCCTTCAACAACTACAACGACACGCAAGTGATGCATTGCAAAGGTGGAATGAATGTCTCAGAACGTATATTTTTCACATACTTCCCCACACCCACTAAACAGTATGCAGTATGCTTAGAAAAAAAGTACATACTTTGAGGACACAGTAGTTGGGAGGCTGACTCAGACATTTCATTTTATCTGACGTTTGAGATTGTGGCTGTAGCTGGGAAACACAGCAGTCAGCAGCAGTAATCACAAGCTACAGCTACAGGCTACGCACACACACACACACACACACACACAGACAGACACACACACACACACACATCCCCAGCGAAAGCCTTTTACCATGGTGCACTGTTGCAGTGAGCGACCTTTGCTTATAACATTAGGGCAAAATAACTGGTGGAAACCAAACCGGCGTGTAGACCAGCTGTCCTGCAAGTAAACAGCACAGCGCTGAAACAGAATGACCCCCCATAACACCCGACATTAACATGTGTATCGTATTCAGATTGTGTCTAGATAAGAATTAGCCAGATTAAATTTACACCAAACATTAATATGTGTATCGTGTCTAGATATGAATTAGCCAGATTACATTTACACCTGGAATTAATGTGTGTATCATATCCAGATTGTATCTAGATGTGTATTAGCCAGATTACATTTACACCTGGCATGAATTAGCCAGATTACATTTACACCTGGCATTAATGTGTGTAACGTACCCAGATTGTATCTAGATATGAATTAGCCAGATTACATTTACACCTGGCATTAATGTGTGTATCGTATCCATATTGTGTCTAGATATGTATTAGCCAGATTACATTACTGCATGATAGCCAGATACATTTACACCTGCAATGTGTTACTACCAGATTGTATCTAGATATGAATTAGCCAGATTACATTTACACCTGGCATTAATGTGTGTATCATATCCAGATTGTGTCTAGATGTGATACATTAATATGCGTATCATATCCAGATTGTATCTAAATATGAATTAGCTAGATTACATTTACACCTGGCATTAATGTGCGTCTCCATCGTCTGCGCTGAGATCCAGTCGTGATTAGATCTCGCTTTCCAGCTGAGACAGCGGCACGCGCGACATCTTCCTCTCCCGAGCGCGCGAGTCGCTGGGAAGATAACTGTAACTTCCTTGTTGCCGGCTGACGTTCCTGACTGCGTCGTTTTTTTTTTTGTTTTTTTTTTTTTGCAGTGAAAGAATGGTAACGGTGGACCGCCCGTGAAGTTACCCGAAACGCGCGCTTCAGAACGCTACGCCTACGTACAGGGGCGTTCGGGATTTCGCGACGACTCCTCTTACTTAATTATTCGATTAGCTCAATCACACCTTGGTCTGAAAATCGCACGGGCGCCAGCTACAGCTGCACGCCGCAAGCGTATCCTAAAGAGAGTGTACTGTGCTCAAGTCCAGGAGTGTAACCAGCCTAGTCTAATAGAGCTGTCAAAAAAACTAAAACTGAGGTAAATTGGTTGGAATAAAAAACCAGCATGCGCGCCGGCCCCCCCGGGACCGGAGTTGTGCACCCCTGGCCTACATACAGTAGCCTAGCTGGACTGAAAAGGGTTCACGGATTTACGCGGGCGTTCACAGGGAGGTCGCAGGGCGTCCCGCGGGGGGGTCTGGGGGGTCGGGGTGAGCGTCCCGCTGCTTGTGTGAGCTAAAAGGACCTGTTCCTGCCATAGTGCTGCGAGCTGTCGCAGAGCACAAGAGCATAGGACAGCGGCTATCAACCCCGTTCCTGGAGATCTACACGGTGTTCATATGTGAAAATCAACTCTTACAGAGTACATATGGGCCCAGTTGGACTCATAATTGCGTGCTCTGGTAGAGTTGAATTAACGCTCGACATTTTACCGTGTTACTGTCTTGTGGGTTTTCATTTCAACCCTAATTTGGCACACCTGATTCTTCGTTGTTGAGTGAGGTGTGCTTTGTTAGGGTTGGAGTGAAAACCTACAGGATGGTAGATCTCCAGGAACAGGGTTGGGCAGCCCTGCTCTAGCTGTTGACTGAGGTGAGCTTTGTTAGAATTGAAATGAAAACCTACAGGATGGTAGATCTCCTGGGACAGGGTTGGAAAATGCTGCTCTTGCTGTTGAATGAGGTGTGCTTCGTTAGGGCTGGACTGAAAACCTATAGGAAGGTAGATCTCCAGGAACAGGGTTGGGAAGCACTGCCATAAGAATATATAATGTCAACAACAGGCCCACTTCAGCTCACTCCATCCGTAGAGATCAGCACACATCCTGTTTCAGGACTGCACTGTTCACCTCCCCCCCGAGCGCTGGCCTATGAGCTGCTTTCGCTCTGTGAGAGCTTCTAGCACGATGCTCAGGGTAGGAAATGATGGAAAGATCAACAAAGGAGCCTGGACGGACGGCTGGCCGTATGGAGAGATAAAAGAACGGAGGGATGGATTGATTGGGGTTGAGCGTCTGGATAAATGTCTTTCCAAATCCAGTCCTGGGGCACCCAAGGTCAGATTCAGGTATTTGATGTGTTCCACCTCGATTACACCTGATACAACAAATAAAGCCCTTGATCAGGCGTGCTTGAGCTGGAACACATTAAATACCTGGGTCCAGCTGGGGGTCCCCTAGGAGAGGTTTGGGAACCACTGATATTGATGAACTGACATAATGAAGGATAGGCCCATATATTTTGGGAAATGGAAGGCGTTGAGAACCTCTCTGAATTGTCCACAGCGCAACCTGATCTTTCAGAACTGTGCTCGGACCGCTACAAGTACTGAGGATGATTATTTACAACGTGTCAGCTTGCAAAGAGTAATTTAAAATTGTAAGTACAGCACTAATGTTTTAAGAGGAAGGACACTTGCTCTCTTAAACAATAAATCACCTTTAATAATCCTTTTGAATTTGTACTCATAAACAGTACAACGGCAACGGCAATAGCAAGTGGAACAAGAAGAATAAAAAGAAGGGTAAAAAGCAGAAGAAGGGCCACAACAATGATATCTATTCTGAGACCTATTTCTATCCCTAGATGACTTCAAATCATAGGATTTTACTGAGTACTAAAAATCCTTTGAAGATGCGGCCCGGCCATTTGTGTTATAATGCAGACAAGTTACAGAGTTTTATGAAGTTTTAATGCTTCCCATTTCCTCGAGGTTTATCGCGCCTCGGTACAAGTATGGGCACACTCCGCGGAATTAAAGCTCTCCTCTGAACGGCCTTGGCACCGCCGACTCTCCCTGCCGCAAAGATCCAAAGTCGTTCTCCCGGCCGGGCCGTCCCAGAGCTGGGCGTGTCCCGGCAGCGCGGCGACCGGGTGAATTAGACAAGCGCTCTACCTGTGTGACCGAGGGTCACAGACTGCAAGGCTTCCTTTTATGAATGAATGAATGAGTGAATGAATGAATCACTGCATTTATATAGCACATTCATATTGCATGTATATTGTTAACAGACGCAGAGCATGCAGGTTAATTAACAGATGCAGAGCATGCAGGTTAACAGACGCAGAGCATGCGGGTTAACAGACGCAGGTCATGCAGGTTAACAGACGCAGAGCATGCAGGTTCAGAGACACAGAGCATGCAGGTTAATTAACAGACACAGAGCCCTGCAGGTTCACAGACACAGAGCATGCAGGTTAATTAACAGACGCAGAGCATGCAGGATAACAGATGCAGAGCATGGAGGTTAATTAACAGACGCAGAGCATGCAGGTTAACAGACACAGAGCATGCGGGTTAACAGACAGGCATGCGGTTAACAGACGCAGGTCATAGGAATAACAGGACCAGGCATGCAGGTATAAGAACAGAGCATGGTGTTAATTACACAGAGCCATGCAGGTTCACAGCCGGCGCAGGTACAGACAAGACAAGGAATAACTGATGCAGAGCATGCAGGAACGAGGGCATGGAGTTTAACAGCTAGAGCATGCGGTTACAGACGCAGCTCATGCACAGAGGTAAGGAGAAAAAGGCTAGTCCAGTAGCTCTAGAAGATTGTGTGTTAAGCCATGCTTCTGCGAGGAAAAAAACCCTTTGTTTGCCCTGCAGTGAGGCAGGTTATTTACATGTGTCTGCGCTCAGGCGCGCGTGTGTGTGTGTGTGTGTGTGTGCGTGTTTATGTTTGTATGTGTGTGCCTGTGTGTGACAAATTGCGTTTGCCTTTGCTTGTGAGAGCGGTCATTTGTATGTGCACTGATGTGTGTTGTGTGGGTGTGTCTGTGTCCCTGTGTGTGTATGTGTGTGACAAATTGCACTTGCCTTTGTGAGAGCGATCATTTGCATGTGTACCGGTGTGTGCGTGCGCGCGTGTACGCGTACGTGTGTGTGTGTGTGCATTTGTGCGTGCGTGTGAGCGAGCGTGCGAGCGTGCGTGTGTGCGTGCGTGCGTGCGCGTGCGTGTTCTGTATGTGCACAGTGTAAGCACACACAGGCAGGCACCGCTCCGCTGTGTATGCACACAGATGCGCTGGCAGCGTTGGAATGCGCGCGGGAATCTCATTTAAGGCGGTAATGGCTCACTGTGGCGTGCAGAGACGACCCACAATCCCCCTGGGCTTCCTGATGTGTGACTGTGTGCACAGGCAGCCCAGGAGAACCACACACAGCATTGCTCTAAATGAGAGCAGCAGGTCCTATTCTTCATAGCCAAGCTGTGTTACTGTATTATTTGTCAATGTACAGTATATTTGGTATTTACTACTTCTACTACTACTACTGCTACATTACTACTACTACTACTACTACTACTAATAATAATAATAATAATAATAATAATAATAATAATAATAATAATAATAATAATAATATTAAGAAGAATGATTTATATAGTTTTATTTAGGCAGGTGTATCATACAAATTCTCAGTTCTCCATTCGCAGTAATGACCTGGGATGTAAAACTGCGCAGCCAATGACCTAGGATTGTGCAGCCAATCAGAATTAGTCATCCAGTAACCGGATTCCGACCCCGAGCAGGAAGCAGAGAAACGGGCTCTTCGCGTCTCCCCTGGCCTGGCCGCGCGGGTCGAATACAGAGCCTGACCTTTACGGTGCCGGTGCCAGGGAAACAAGCCCCAGCCGCTGCCAAAAGAGCTGCCTTTCGTCTGTAAAGTGGCACTTACAACTGCTGCGTTAGCCTTTCCCGCGCCGCGTAAATCCTTCCGTCGGTTCACGGCCAAAATTTAGAACAAATTTAGAAAGAATTAAAATCATGAGATCCAAATAATTAAAAAACAGAATTAAAGCCCCTGAAAGAGAGAAACACACACACACACACACACATGGTCACACACAGACACACACACACACACACACACACTCATACACACACAGACACACACACTCATATACACACAGACACACACACACACACACACATGGTCACACACACATGGTCACACACAGACACACACACTCAGACACACACACGCACACACACACACAGCTCTTATAAAGAGGCAGCTGTCAGCCAGAGCAGTAGCTCAGACACAAGCCATTTTTACCCCTTTAATCCAATCAAAGAGCCTTCGCCTGTTCAGCCTGCAGCCATGGCAGGAGGTTTGAACAATGGAGTGATGTGTGTGTGTGTGTGTGTGTGTGTGTGACCGTGTGTGTGTGTGTGTGTGTGTGTGTGTGTGTGTGTGTGTGTGTGAGTGTGTGTGAGTGTGTGACCGTGTGTGTGTGTGTGAGTGTGTGTGTGTGTGTGTGTGTGTGTGTGTGTGTGTGAGTGTGTGTGAGTGTATGAGTGTGTGTGTGTGTGTGTGTGTGTGTGTGGCGGGGGGGGATTGTGCCCTGACAGTGATTGACAGCGTGGCACTCTCCTCACAAACTGCCGACTGCAAGGAGGAGAGAAGCACTCTGTGGGAGCTAAAAGCACTCTGTGGGAGTTAAAAGCACTCTGTGGGAGTTAAAAGCACTCTGTGGGAGTCGATTTAACACCAAACGCTTCGCTGTGTGCACCTACCCATGAAACCCATGAGGCTGTCACCGGAGAGTGATATGCATCCTGAGAGGTGAAATAGAGAGAGCCAGAGCCCTGTGGTCCACAGCACCCGCATCACTGAGGAAGAGGAGCAGACCGGGTGTCGTCACTTCCACGGACATTTTCGCGAAGCATTAAAACGATACCCTTCCAGCTGGCTTTCCACTGAAAGGCATTAGAGAGTTATTTAGCAGAGAGAGAAACGAGGAGGGGGTTGGGTGAAGACAGATGAAGAGGAGGAGGAAAGGACAAGAAAAGTGAGAGTGGGCTTTCTTGAGTCATGACAGTCTGTGTCCAAGCTGATAAGTCAGCCTCAGAAAAAGCCTGGATCTGGTCATGTGACCGGGGTCATCTGTGACATTACACTCCAGCACCAAAGACTCTCTATTGCCCCCTACGGGCCGTTTGAAACAAATGCGTCCTACAGTGCATCCTGCTTGTGTTTAAGTGTTGAAAAATGGAGCAGCGCACAAATGACAGTCCAGTAAGCTGTTAAGGGATCGAGGGAGTTCAGGGCTGCCAGATTGGACCACTGAGGGACTTCTTCTGCGAGCCTGAACTAGAGAAACAGGGAATAACTCTACAGGGCCCCAGAAAATCTCTCACTGCCATACAGCCCAACAGGGCTGCAGTGTGGCATAATGCTAATGGGACTGGTTTGTAAGGTGCTTGTAATTCAGGTTCTTATCCCTAATCGCTTCATTTAAATATCCAGCTGTGTGACCGGAGTGCTTTCTGAGAGGGTGTAAGCCGGCGGAAGTCGCTACGAATGAGAGCGTCTGTTAAATACCGCCCGAAGGGTGCTCAAAGAGCGTCACAGCGGGGCAGGACGAGTCACAGCCGTTTAAACTCAGCAGAGCGAGCGCACCGCTGCCCCCTGCCTGCACGGTGGTGTCACAGGTGACGTCACAGCTGTATCGCAGGGTTGCCAGATTTAGGGCTAGTCAGAACCAGACACCATGCACGTGCACATGTCGGAACCGATCCCACGCCAGGGGCAGGGCGGGGGTGAGGAGGGAAAAATGAAATGTGACGGTAGAGACGGAAATTAATTACAAACGAGCGATCGGATTACAATCGGTTATCCAGATGGGACGTTTATATTGTCCGACGTGGGAACGCGGACCAGTCCAGTACAAATAAATTTAGAACCTTGGCATTCTGGTCCGAAACAGGCGCATCTGGCAACCCTAGCTGTCCGTCTGCCAGTGCCGCCGTAAATCAGTGCTGCTGTGGCCTGTTCTGCAAACACTGAAAGCAAAGCGGCGGCCGCGTTTTGGGTCAGCGGTTCAGAACGACGGGCGGAGCGGTCTTTGTGAACGTTCACGGTGTGAAAAGCGGAGCAAGGCAGCTTCGGTTCGGACCAGCCGGACGGAACTCTCTGCTAACGTGAGTGTAATGAGTCGCAATGTCCGGATAAATACATTTTATTTCAAAAGTATTGATTTTATTTTATTTTTTTCAGTTTCTGTGGGTATTTTTTTCCACGCTTAGCCGGACCGCCGCGTCCGTCAGGACAGAAACGCTGAGAGCCGCGAGCCGATTGGCCACCGTAAAAAGCTTAGCGGTCTGTCCATCCCGCCAGCGCTGGCATTTGGGCGGAATTAAAATGGCCGAAATTACGAGAGCTGTCAATCACGGTTGCCGTGGAGTTTAACCGCAGGCCTGGAGAGAGGTGATCCGGCCGTGGAGACCGCCCCCCCCCACCCCCCCCCCCAGGTCACACCGCAGTTCTCTCGCACAAATATCATTCGTTTCTTTAAAACCGCGTGGTTTTTAAGTAGATATTTTGCAGGCGGCCGGAGTCCAGGTAAAGCGGTTGAGAAAGAGAGAGATGGAGAGAGTGAGAGAGAGAGAGAGAGAGAGAGATGAGGAGGAGAAGGTGAACTCCTTTTATCCTCATATATATAACACCAGAAATCTATTTTTGAAATGTAACTTCACTGCATGTCCATGTTAGGTCAGCGCACCAAAGTCGTGACCCAGCTTAACTGAGCACAGCGCCTAAAAATCTTACCCCTCAGCATTTATCACACTGGGCAGTGACAACAATCTCAAAACTACGTTTTTAAGTCAAGTACATCCTCAAGTGCATTTTAACTGTAAGGACACTGATGGAAAAAATTAGACTCAGGACTGAAAAAGGGAACCCAGATAGTAAGCAACTCCGGGCCGGATCTGGGGCAGATGTGGGGCAGATCTGGGGCAGATACGGGGCAGATCTGGGGCAGAATCAGAGCAGATCTGGCCCGGAGTAGTTTGCCATCTGGGAAGTGTTACTTTATTTATCTCTACAAACAAAGCAACTTAATTTTGATCCCTGAACGGGCCAAATCGCATTGGCAGAGAAACCAAAACTCGTAATTAAATCACGTGTTGACAAAGATGACTGAATCCAGACTGAAGTGAACAGGGTCTTAAAAGGCTGGAGCTGGATTAAGGGCAGACAGCGGCCACACAGGAAGGAGTCTGCTCACACAGCCGTGCAGCGATTCCCAAACTTCCCAAGCCCATAAACACATTTCTTGCTACCCCACCGCTTATGAAAGGCATGAAGGCATGTGTGTGTGAGTGTGTGTGTTTGTGTCCATATGTATGCATATGTGTGTGTGTATGTGTGTGCGTGCTTGGGTGCATACGTGTGTGTGTTTGTGTTTGTGCATGTGTATGCATTTGTGTGTGTGGGTATGTGTGTGTATTTGTGCGTGTGTGTGTGTGAGAGAGAGAGAGAGAGAGAGAGGGCATGAAAGAGTGAGAGAGAGATTGGTCAGGGGACGGAGCGAGAGAGAGAGGGCGTGAAAGAGTGAGAGAGAGAGAGAGATTGGTCAGGGGAAGGAGCGAGATGCCACAGCACTGCATCAGAAGAAGAGCAGACCTCCGGAGCCCAGAGGCACGTGGCGGTGTGATGCTCTATCGATTTTATCATCACGCCTTCTGATATTTCATTAGAGAGAGGGAGGGACAGAGGGAGAGAGGGGGAGAGAGAGAGAGGGAGGGAGAGAGAAAGAGAGCGAGATAGACAGTAAGAGATAAAGAGAGAGACAGACAGAGTGAGGGAGAGACCCTATTCTCCACCTTTAGTTCTGCAGGCTGGAGGTAAGGTGGAGAAGGGGGGGGGGGTGGTGGGGTGGATTAATTCCTGAGCACACATAACTTATTCAGGCGGGTAAGGTACCACATGGAGGAGAAGAGTGCTTCGAACCTTGGGCAGGAGGTCAGCAGTGTGGAATAGGGGTGAGCGTAGAGAGAGAGGGCGTTGCCCAGATCTTGGAGAGCCACAGGATCTGCAAACAATTAACCCTTTTAAGACCAGGCTTTCTGGAATGCTTTTTCTTCTTTTTTTTTCTAAATTACACCTCAGTGTTCTAGAACTCCACTGCTTTCCATGACCAGTAGTGACTGTTACATCAGCATTAGATTGTACCGAGACGAACAGTTTAATTACATAATCGTGATCCCACACCATAAAGGGTTAAGATCCAAGAAAAACCAGGTGAGGCGAGTTAACTGCAGTCATATCACTGCTTTTCACTGTAAAGTGCTTTGGGTGTGAGCAAAGCACCATGTAACTACGCAAATGAAAGCCATTACTATTGCATTATTGGCCAATGAAGTGCTGACTATGCAGGAACAGCAGCAGACTGGAATTACATCTTGTTACTGGCATTTAGCAGACACTCTTAATGAGAGCGACTTACATGGTGCTTTGCTCACAGGGCTTGCAACCTGAAGGTTGCAGGTTCGATTCCCAGGTTTACCCCCAAGCAAGGTACTTAACTTGAATTGATTCAGCATATATCCAGCTGTGTGCTGAATCAATTCAAGCTAAGTACCAACCAACCTTGCTTGGGGGTAAATCTGGGAATCGAACCTGTGACCTTCAGGTTGCAAGCCCTGTTCCTGACCCGTTGTAGTACTGGGTTTAGGGTTTAGGTTTCCCTGGCGGGTTCACACGGCGGGCACACGACGGAGACCCGCGTGACTGTGACAGCGAGCTCTTAGCCCCTCCCACTTTCCCACGAGTGCGTCTCTATCAGTGAGAAGGCAAGGAGTTTTCTCTCACGTTGTGCTCTCCTTTCATATGAGTGAAGCTGTCTGCGGTGCGCTAAGCTAGCCTACCGCCAATAACCACCGAGTCAAAGGGGATTGGATGAGAGGGGGAGAGGGGTGTGGGGGATTAAGCCTGATGCCACTGTAATGGCCAAGAGCTCTGTGTTACGCTTCAGAGAGCTTGCTCCTTGACAACCCTCAGAGTCTGAGGACTAGGCCCACAACGACACACTGACTGGGCTCTGACGACACAACCAGAACAACACTGGAACTCTCTGTCAACCAATCAGGCTCCAGCAGAACGTTAGAATGCCCCCACAACCAATCGCACACCGAACAGAACACCAGAACTCTTTGTCAACCAATCAGGCTCCAACAGAACGTTAGAATGCCCCTGCAACCAATCGCACACCGAACAGAACACCAGAACTCTCTGTCAACCCGTCACACACACCAACGGAACACCGAAACACTCCGTAATCCAATTCATTGCACTCCAGCGGAACAAAGGTGTACGGTGAAAAGTTGATGGTGGAGGAGGGAGGTGAACCAGAGTGTGGAAGACGTTGCCGCTAGCAAGAATTAAAAAAAAAAAAACATCTTTAAAAAGTTAAGCATGTGAACACACGAAAAAAAAAGGGTCTACAGCGGGTTTAGGATACTCGCATGCATACCCCGCTCACCTCCGCTCACACGGAGGAGGACACCTTACCCGCTGAGAGTGCTTACGATGACGCAGTTTGGCACACCAGTAATATCCAGTTTCACAAAGCAAGGTTATTGAGTTAGCCAGCATGCTAACTTTTCCAAATGTTTTGAAGTACATTGAGCCTTTCATCCAATCAGGTTCAATCGAGTCTGAAAGATAGCGGATTAAATTCCAGTTACCTCGTTTGCTTTACGTGATATTTCCTAAGCCTCTTTTACATAATGAGAAAGCGTGATTCCTATTTCTTTATCTCCCTCGCTTTTAAAACGAAGATATCTCTTCTTAAAAATTATGTCTTGGGGAGAAATCCGATTTTAAGATAAGTAATTTTTATTCCGTGTGAGATGCTTTCTTTTTCCTCAGTTATCATCCTGCTCTGGCTGCAGAGCTGCATGCAAAGTCTAATTTCTCCTTTTCCCATTTCTGGAGGATTAAAATAAAGTAAAAATATAAATAAATAAATTGGAATTGAATCCAAAGGAAAATCGTCATGACTTTGTACAGGACTGCTGAACTTCTTAGAATGAGACGTGACAGACAGAAGCTTCAAAGAGCGACTAATCCTCATGTTTCTTTATCAGTTCTGGGAGTGTGTGTGGGGGGGGGGGGGGGGGAGCCGAATGACCTCTGTGACCTTGAGAGGCTCTGCCTCTCTCCTTAGAAGATTCCGCCCGGCACCTCATTCGCAAGGACGCGGTTTAGCGATTATTTGGCAGAAGCGATAAATGCTTCTCCGCACGTTGGTGGCAGACGAAGACGCGTTAATGAACACATGCCAGTTAATTATTTAATTCGTTAATTAGCCCCTTTTCCTGTCGCCCCGAGGGCCCCCAGACTCGGCCAAGAAAGAGAGGAGTTTCATCCGTCTTTCCATTTTTTTACTCCCTCGCTACCTCCAGAAAGAACTCGCCCTCTGAATGTCATGCTCGCATACACACACACGGACGCTCACACACACACACACACACACGTACACATGCACACATGCACGCACGCACATGCCAGCACACGCGCAAACACATACTCGCATACACACACACACACACACACACACACACACACACACAAACCACACACTCCAACACACACACACACACCACACACACACACACACACACACACATACACACAACACACACACACACACACACACATACACACATACACACACACACACACACACACACACACACACACACACACACACGCACAGACACTCACACACACACACACACACACACGTACCCATGCACACATGCACGCACACACATGCCAGCACACGCGCAAACACATACTCGCATACACACACACACACACACACACACACACACACACACACACACACACCGCACACACACACACACACACACACACACACACACACACACATACACACACACACACACACACATACACACACACACACTCACACATACACACATACACACACACACACACACACACACACACACACACGCACAGACACTCACACACACACACACGCAAGCACACACTATAGACACACACACACACACACACGCGATTTCAGCAGCTCGTTCGGGCATGTACGTGTGTGTCTCTCCACCTCCTTTCACCGTTTCCCACCACACTAAAGGTTACTGGCCGCTCTCTCGGAATGACAAACGTTATTACGCCATAAAACCGAGGAGGACTTCAGCGACCGCGATGGCTCTGCTCCTTGAGGATGTTAAACCCACGAAGCCACAAAGATGTAACCCGACCAGCGGAAACTAGAGGGCACACAGGGATGGGGCGGGGGGTCTGTGTGTGGAAGAGTGACCTTTGACCTTTGAAGCAAGAGGGGTTATGAGCGATTTTAAAAGCCATTATGAGACCCCTGAGTATCCCGCCACTCAAAAACACACTCCCGAGGGCGTTCGAGCACGCTCCAGCATTCCTTCTCTCGTTCTTTTCACGCGGTGCCGCATAACTATAGACTTTCTTTTTTTCTTCTTTTCACCCGATACCAGAAGTTGCTCGCCTCATTTTTATAATAGAATTAAAGCAGAAGAGGCTATTAGTCAATGACCTTTCACTGGCAATTACTGTAATGTTTATACGTCATCATTTAACATCGGTTTCTGACAATAGAGATTACGGAGATTGATACTGAGGTTTGCGATCGCAGACTGGGTGGGGGGTTCTGACTGCAGTCGAGGTGGGTGGGGGTGTGGGATTGCGATCACGGACTGGGGTGGAGGTGGGGGGGGGGCACTTTAGGACTGACAGGGCAAAGGGGCAGGGGCTGAAGCCACACTTGGGCCCGACCTATGCACAGAGTAATATCTCCTTGTGTTTCAGAGAACAGTGAACTGCATGCAGCATGCTAAAAATCTGTGACTCAAACTACTCTATGTGCAGAAATGTAGGCCCATTCACGCTACCTGACCAACCAGAATTAGTTAATAGTGTCAATGGCTCTGTGAAAACAATTTTTCATTGAACTTACTTCCCAGTCACTGTATTGACTCTGAGAAAAGTAGACCCTCCAGAGGGGCGTGGCTTCTGTGATGTGGTACATCTTCCCCCTTTATGACATCACAGTTGCATAAAGCACTGTGCAAATGTTCCAATGCCAAAAATCTCTTCATTTTTTAATTCATTTAGTCAGTGTTTACTCAAAGCCTGAAATGTGTGTAGCCTCGGTTTTTCCTGTTTGAGCTTTATCTTAGTTAATACTGTTTCAGAACAAGCACTTCTAATCTAACATGCTGTGAAGGTTTAGAAAATCAAAGATAAATTCCACACAAAGGTGTTCCCTATGCCCTCAGCCCCGTAGAGATATTCATTCTGAAGTAGTTGCAGAAGTGTTTGTCATATCGTTGTACACACACACACACACACACACACACAAGTGCGCATTCTCTCACGAGCTCTGGAACATCTGCTTGCCTTTGAGAATCGGTGAAGGAAAGTGGGTGCTACAAATGCAAATTTGAATACAAAACTTTATCATCCAGACAGTGGAGATTTTCCTTCGTGTTTGTAGTAAGCCAGGGAGGCAGGGTGGTATAACGGTTAATGAAACAGAGTTTGTAGCCTGAAGGTTGCTGGTTCCATTCCCAGCTAGGACACTGCCATTGTGCCCTTGAGCAAAGTACATAAAACTGAATTGCTGTTGTATTTATCCAGCTGTATAAAAGGATACGATGTAAAAATGCAAAAAGTTGCGTCAGTTGCTTGAGGCAAGAGCATCTGCTAAAATGGCGGTAATGTGATGTGTTAATGAGTGGCAGCCGTAGCTTGAGCTGAGCAGGAGGACACACACACACACACACACACATGCACGCACAAACACACACACGCCTTCTGAAGAGATTCTGCTGAAATGCACAACAACAGCTAGTAGAGGTCAGCTTTTTCTTTGTTCTTTGTTGCTATGGTGATCAGGCAAAAAAAAAAAAAAAAAAAAAATGTGGTTAGAAAATTACCGAAAGGTGTTTTAAGTGTCTTTCTGCAACTGTCCTCGAACCAAAAAAAAAAAAGGACCAAAGAAACTACCTGGCCCGTTTCTCAACTGTTGAGAGGAGGCGTACTGCCGGGAAGCCTAACGGTCGTAACGGAGAGGGCTTTCATAATTCAGGATCTCGGCAGCGGCGGCGGCGGCGGCGGCAGCTAGATAGCGAGCGAGTGAGTTTCAGAGCGCGCTGGGAGCAGAAAATGGAGGAGTTATCAGAGGGATGATCGGGTCCGTGCCGCGGCGGCGGCGGCGGTTCTGCGCGCGGTGGGACCGCCGGCCTCTGACAGCCCTTTATCAGCGCGTCCGGCAGAGTCATCAGAAGCACAGCGTACCCTCCGCCTGACCTCCCAGCATGCACCTGTGCACAGAACTACAGTACAGAGACCGGCTTGCACCTGTGTATAACTACTGCACAGACACACACACACACACACACACACGCACTCGCAAACACTCACACTGGCACACACACACACACACATACACACACACTGCAAACACTCACACTGGCACACACACACACACACACACACTCACTCACACACACACACACACACACTCGCAACCTCACACTACACACACACACACACACTATGCACCACACACACACACACACACACTTCACACACACACACCACACACACTGCACTCACACACACACACACACACACACACACTGGCAAAACACACACACACCACACACTTCACTCACACACACACACACACACACACCACACTGGCCACACACACACACACACTTGCACTCACACACACACACACACACTCACACTGGACACACACACACACACACACACACACACACACACACACACACACACACAAGGTGGACTCAGCGCGCTCTTAATTAGGTAAGGTATTTTCGCAGTGTCACCTGCCTGTCGAAGACCCTTCCAGTGACTGGCTGGCAGGCTTGGTGACAGCACTAATAAAGCAGAGAGACAGGGTGCCCTGTTGCATGCTGGGTAGGAGAGGACGGAGGACACTGCAGTTAACCACCCCCGCCCCCACCCCCTCCAAAAGTCACCCTCTCCTCTCACCATCTGCAGCGCTGAGAGACCGAAAGGTGCGGCAGTGACACCCCCCCCCATCCCCCCCCAAAGGACAGGACATTCCAGCACACTTTAACGCATTTAAGACATCATCACTCGCCAAACATCGCTGACGCCGCGTAGCAAAATCCAATTTTCGCACTGAGCCGTAAAAAAAATCGAAGATAACGCACTTACACGCGCCTCATAGTGCCTTTGTAGGGAAAGGTCGCCTGTCCTGGAAGCGTCGCGTCTCCTAAACTATGACATGCGCGTACGGAAGGCACAGAGCGCGTGCAGTGAATGCGCAGGTGACGGGCCATGCATCGGTGACGCGTGGAAAATGCGTCAGCAGTGTGTAGATGCTCTTATTCAGAGCGACTTACACAGCTGTTTAAGTGGCATTTACAGCCATTTACACAGCTGGGTATACATTGAAGCAATGCGGGTTAAGTACTTTGCTCAAGGGTACAACGCACACTACCTGAGAATCGAACCTGCAACCTTTAGGTTACAAGACCTTACCCATTATACTACACTGCCGCCTAGTCCATCCTGTATACACCTGGTAGATGGTGCATAGAAAGTGTATGCACCATCCTTGTTCCTTGAGATCTATCATCCTGCATGTTTTCACTCCAACCCTGACAAAGCACACCGCATTCAACAGCCAGAGATCTCTTTGAGCTGCTAATTAGTAGAATCAGGTGCGCCAAATTAGAGTTGAAATGAAAACCTGCAGGATGAAAGATCTCCAGGAACAGGGCTGGGCAGCCCTGCTGTAGACTAATAAATGTGCAATTGCAATACGCTTGCATGCTTGGAAATTAATTTGCTTTAGACCCATCAATTGTTTTAGTAACCTCCAAGTACTGTTTGGAACAGGTTAGGCAACCTGTGTAGATGTTCATGGGAGCATAGAAGGTAGATGATTCAAGGATGCATAGAGATGAGCAGTGATAGATGATTCATAAGGGGATGCATAGACAGTGCGTAGATGATTCATAGAGGATGCATAGAGAGAGCGTAGATGATTCATAGAGGATGCATAGAGAGTGCGTAGATGATTCATAGAGGATGCATAGAGAGAGCGTAGATGATTCATAGAGGATGCATAGAGAGAGCGTAGATGATTCATAGAGGATGCATAGAGAGAGCGTAGATGATTCATAGAGGATGCATAGAGAGTGCGTAGATGATTCATAGAGGATGCATAGAGAGTGCGTAGATGATTCATAGAGGATGCATAGAGAGAGCGTAGATGATTCATAGAGGATGCATAGAGAGAGCGTAGATGATTCATAGAGGATGCATAGAGAGTGCATAGATGATTCATAGAGGATGCATAGAGAGTGCGTAGATGATTCACAGAGGATGCATAGAGAGTGCGTAGATGATTCATAGAGGATGCATAGAGAGTGCGTAGATGATTCACAGAGGACGCATAGAGAGGCATGATGATTCAAGAGGATGCATAGAGAGTGTGTAGATGATTCATAGAGGATGCATAGAGAGTGCGTAGATGATTCACAGAGGACACATAGAGAGTGCATAGATGATTCATAGACGATGCATAGAGAGAGCGTAGATGATTCACCGAGGATGCATAGAGAGAGCGTAGATGATTCATAAAAGATGCATAGACAGTGCATAGATGATTCATAGAGGATGCATAGAGAGAGCGTAGATGATTCATAGAGGATGCATAGAGAGTGCGTAGATGATTCATAGAGGATGCATAGAGAGAGCGTAGATGATTCATAGAGGATGCATAGAGAGAGCATAGATGATTCACAGAGGATCCATAGAGAGAGCGTAGATGATTCATAGAGGATGCATAGAGAGTGCATAGATGATTCATAGATGATAGCATGCTGTGCAGAAGACGCACAGTCACTAACTCTCCCTGCACTGCGGGCCCCGCTGGTGCAGTCTCGGCCTCGCCCGATTGGACGGCGCTCCGGACCGATGTGCCGGGTAGGGAGAGGATATTGCCAGCGGGGCGTAATCTATGGGGCCTGTCAAACCAGGAAGTGCGTCATTTAATCTTTTAACGGGCGGAGGGGCCGGGGAGCAGATTACAGCTCGGGCCTTTATCACTCTGCTTTCTCCAGAGAGGAAGGAGCCGGTAGTCCAGCACAGCTCACAGGCTCAGAGCTACAGGAAGGGCCTGGTACAGGGAACACTGCCCAGCTGCCTGGGCCACAACACATGAACAGACAAACCGGCAGACAGACAGGTAGACAGATAGATAGATAGATAGATAGACAGACCAACAGACAGACCTTCAGACAGACAGACAGACAGGTAGACAGATAGATAGATAGATAGATAGACAGACCAACAGACAGACCTTCAGACAGACAGACAGACAGGTAGACAGATAGATAGATAGATAGATAGACAGACCAACAGACAGACCTTCAGACAGACAGACAGACAGGTAGACAGATAGATAGATAGATAGATAGATAGACAGACCAACAGACAGACCTTCAGACAGACAGACAGACAGGTAGACAGATAGATAGATAGATAGATAGACAGACCAACAGACAGACCTTCAGACAGACAGACAGACAGGTAGACAGATAGATAGATAGATAGATAGACAGACCAACAGACAGACCTTCAGACAGACAGACAGACAGGTAGACAGGTAGATAGATAGATAGATAGACAGACCAACAGACAGACCTTCAGACAGACAGACAGACAGGTAGACAGATAGATAGATAGATAGATAGACAGACCAACAGACAGACCTTCAGACAGACAGACAGACAGGTAGACAGATAGATAGATAGATAGATAGACAGACCAACAGACAGACCTTCAGACAGACAGACAGACAGGTAGACAGATAGATAGATAGATAGATAGATAGACAGACCAACAGACAGACCTTCAGACAGACAGACAGACAGGTAGACAGGTAGATAGATAGATAGATAGACAGACCAACAGACAGACCTTCAGACAGACAGACAGACCTTCATACAGACAGACAGACAGACAGACAGGTAGACAGATAGATAGATAGATAGACAGACAGACCGACAGACCGACAGACAGACCTTCAGACAGACCGACCGACAGACAGACCTTCATACAGACAGACAGATAGATGGATAGATAAATAGATAGATAGATAGACAGAAAGATAGACAGACCAACAGACAGACAGACAGACAGACAGATAGATGGATAGATAAATAGATAGATAGATAGACAGACCAACAGACAGACCAACAGACAGACAGACAGACAGACAGACAGATAGACAGACAGGCAGACAGACAGGTAGACAGATAGATAGATAGATAGATAGATAGATAGATAGATAGACAGACAGACAGACAGATATACAAATATTAAGAGACATTAAGACTGGCAGACAGGTGGGCAAGTAGACGCCTCTACATCAGGAGTGTCCAGCGACGGCTGATTCATTTCAGGGCTCCATCCCAACTTCTGCTCCTAATTATCTGAGTTTGCCAGTGATTTATGTGATCTGGCATCCTTCATAAAGCCCTGAGCTCCAGCTGCAGATTCCCCGCGCGTGTGTGTATCCTCGAAAAAAAAACATTTTGCTGCGGTGCGCTGAACCTGGATCGAAGCGTACACCTGTTCACCAAAACGAAGCCAGGACATAATTGGTTTGAACAAACAAAAAAAAAAAAACCAACAGATACCTCCCAGCTGTCCCAAGACAGGAGCGGTGCGCCGTGTAATTTAGCCAATCGATGAGAAAGTGATGAAACGCGTGGAAAACCGGGGGCTTTATTCAATTGGCCGAGCGGTCCGGCCGCCTTACGGGAAGAGAAATAAATATGATACTACAACTTTATTACTCCCTCATGGGGTGAATAAAAAGGGCGGCATTTGCTGCGTGTACAAACATGCGTCCTCCACACTGGGCAAGTGCAAAAAAAAAAAAGGAAAAAAAGGCAGGACAGGACATTGGGATAAACAGAATTTATATCACAAGACTTTAATCTCAAGGCGGTGAGGTATTGACACACGGACTTACACACGTTTAAAGGCTAGCCGCAGTGTGGGGGAGGGGGGTAATCACTCTGAACAGTAGATTTCTG
Organism: Anguilla rostrata; assembly: GCF_018555375.3. Classification (NCBI taxonomy): domain Eukaryota; kingdom Metazoa; phylum Chordata; class Actinopteri; order Anguilliformes; family Anguillidae; genus Anguilla; species Anguilla rostrata. The sequence continues at coordinate 77,361,577 of NC_057933.1, read as the reverse complement.
CTGGGTTTTAGGCGATGCACCTCAGGAGGATTGTGTGTGTGCGTGTGTGTGTGTGTGTGTGTGTACATGCATGTGTGTGTGTGTGTGTGTGTACATGCGTGTGTGTGTGTGTGTGTACATGCGTGTGTGTGTGTGTGTGTAAATGCGTGTGTGTGTGTGTGTGTGTACATGCGTGTGTGTGTGTGTGTGTGTACATGCATGTGTGTGTGTGTGTGTGTGCATGTGTAAGGAAGGTTCTGTGGAAGTGTCACAGTGGAGCCGAACTCCTCCAGGCTGCCGCTGCCATATTCTAACAAGCTGAGGTTCCCAACCGGCCGCAGCAAAATGGCCGCCGTTCACTTCATTCTATGTTCACTTCAGTCGCGTTTCAGTTTGAAAAACGTTCATGTGACACTTCTGTGCTCTTGATTGCTTCTCAGTGTAGCCCCCCCGCAGAATCTCCTGGCACCCATCTTTAAGAGGAAACAATTTTACATAACCCTCGAAGGCTGCTGACGTGCTGACGGATTCATGTGAAGGCAACGAGGTGTTTTTCATTTTCATGAAAAACAAGTTCTGTCCAAGAGAAATGTGCCCAAGACCTCAAGCCAGGTGAAAATCATTCCTAGCTGGTCAAAGCCGGTCTCTAGCTGGACAAAGCTGCTCGAAGCTGGTAGAGTAAGCTGGTGGTGGACATCTGGTGGACTAGCTGACTATATAGCCTGGTCAGCTGGTGAACAGCTTGTTGACCAGTTAAAAGTGTCAAAAACACAACAGTCTCTGCTGAAAATTCCAGCTTAAACCAGTTTGACCAGCTTAGGCTGGTTTAAGATGGACATTTTCAGCAGAGGCTGATTTAAACAGAGCCTACTGTACTTTATATAACTTGGGAGTTTTAAAATGATTTCAGGCAGCTGTAAATAATTGGAAACGAACCACCAAGGAGAGAACGCTTATTTGGCCGATCCCAAGCACAGGTCAAGCAAACTGTGTGCACAAGCCCGTTTAAATACATTAATGATCAGGCCAACCAAGCATTTTTCCGTGAAATTTACATGCTGAGAAACGATCCCCTGGGACCTTTCTAAAGTTGCAGGTGTTGTGTACTTGAGCTTTCTCAAAGAGCCAAAAGTGGCCGTTGAAGAGCCTTTGTTCATGATAGGGATCTTCACAGGGTGTCTGATTGGTTAATAAGCTGAAAATACTCCACACAGTACAACCTGATTTCCATCAACACTTCCTCTCAACTTTGACTCGCAATTAATTGCGAGCGTCTCTTTGTTTCTTCAAAAAAAATTCAATTTGCACCAGAGAAAAATAATTTAGCTGAAAGCTAAAGGTCAGGGCGAATGTTGATTGAATTCAGGTCTCTTTTTTTTTTTCATTCTTCGTTTGTCGATGATTGGATTAAATGGCAAATAAAGTAGGAAGTGATGAGATTTACAGAAGATGTTCTTGTCTTTCACAACTGGCACTGGGCAGACCAGCGAAGTACTTCTCCTCCTGACATCCGATTCTACCCGGCCCTTTCTTCTTGTCACTGGGTGTTCTGTTTTTTTTGGGGTTTGTTTTACCGTACCTGATTTTTCATTGGTTCAGGGTCAGTCTTTTCCCAACTTTCCCGCCTCCCGTAGTCTTAGCGACATCACCTCTGCAAAAAGCACTACACAAATAAAAAAGAAAATTGAAAGTCCAACTAAAAGTCAACCAAAAACTCTACTGAATGTCGCCCTCAGAAAAAAATAAAAAAACACCAGTTCACCACAGGTCAGTACCTAACAGGGGAGGAAGCTTTAGTTTATCTCAGGATACAGCGCTCTGTTCATACGGTTTTCTGGAGAAGCAGGGCACAAAAGCAGGCCTCTCCTAAATCAGATCGCCGTGGGAAGGAGCTGTCGATAAGGGGGGGAGGAGGGGGGGGGTAAATTACAGCGGTTGGGGTTATTAAAGCAGGACGGATCACTGACTGAGGTTTTTGCCCGACGGCGCGGCTGGCCCCTGCCCCGTTTCCCGGGAAACGCCCCCGCACACGCGCAGCGGTCCGACAGCGCGTTAGGCATTCCGCACGCGTGCGCGACGCAGCCGAATAAACGGCCCTCTGATAGGACGGTGTGTCAGCGGCTCCTGCGGCGTTTTCGGGAAGCGGGGGCATGCGTGGCCTAGGGGGGGGGGGGGGGGGGGGCATGGGTTGGTGGATTTGGCAAACGTCCAGGAGCACGCTGTTTGTCCAGGCCGCAGCCCGGCTCGAATCCCCCCGGACGACGCTAGCGAAAGCGTTTAGCGGTCGCGGCGCGCTCGCCTCCCCTCCGGAGCGGAACGTCGCGCTCCCGAAACCGCGCGGAGATTCCGTGCGTCCCTGCGCCGTCTCTTCAGTTTCCCCCCCACCCCGGGGGGCGCTAATTAAACCGTTAATAAATAAATAAAAGAGTCTGATTCTCTGAGAGTCTCACGCTCAGCCCCGCGGCCCCCGCTCTGCTCTGAGAAGAAGAAAAACGGAAAAAAATTTAAATAAAAAATGAAAGAATTAAACGCATCAGTGCAGGAATAAGCACTCCGCCGCGTCCGATTTCTCTGCAGAAATTCATCACGTTTAGAGTCGTGACACGTTCAGCCTTCCCGCTGCTGTACGTCGATGAGTCTCGGCACTGTGATTCAGCATTCCCAATGCTGTGAGCCAACATTCCCAGCACTGCCACTCAGCATTCCCTAAACTTCCGGGGCTCAAAATTCCCGAAACGGCACCTGCATTCCCAGCACTGTGATTCAGCATTCCCAATGCTGTGAGCCAACGTTCCCAGCACTGCGACTCAGCATTCCCAAAACTTCCGGGGCTCAAAATTCCCAAAACGGCATCTGCATTCCCAGCACTGTGACTCTGCCCGCGCTGTGAGCCGGCTTGTCCGCGCGCGAGAGCCGGGCGATACTTACCGCGTCGTCCCGGGCGCGCGCGGTCAGCGGGCTTTGCGATTGGTTGACGGCCGCGTAGCAGCCCACAGCCGCATTAATGATTCATGTCAAACAGGCTGTTAGCGCCGGCCGGGCCTGCTGCACTCTTTAACACGGTTTCTGTGTGCGCGCGCGCTACGCTACGCTACGCTCCACACGGTCAGACACACGGGCAGCCGCAGGGAATCACACTCTGCCGCGCCGAGACCGGAGCCCGCAGAACAAGCCCCGCCCCCTCTGGCTGGCCCCTCCCTCCCATCTGTTAAGCCCCTCCCCTCGGTCAGACCACATGTGTTACGGTTGCTCTCAAGCCCCCGCAAACATAACGAAGCCAAAACCAAGGCTTCCCAAAATAACCAATAACTTTATTTAACTACACCTAAGAGATACAAAAATAGCTGCAAAAAAATCAAGACCCGGCCGTGGTCGAGAGGTGAGGAGAAAAAGCCCCCATCTCCTGAGAACCCGACTCCAGGCTTCTTAAAAGGGCACCGCCACAGGTGCTCTCAATTAACTGTAACAAGACACACGCATGTGTCCAAACGGCCAGCGCCCCCACCTGAGGCGGAGGGACGTAACAACATGATAATGATAATAACACTAATGACATTACCTTACCTCACATAAATATGAAAACCAATTTCATAAGAACGTTATGAAATTGTAATAAATATTACAGTTATCGTATTGTAATATTCGTGCGGATGGAATTCAGATCTGGAAAATGCACACGCTACATTGGGACTGAGCTGCATCACTGAGAAGGGAACTTTAATGAGATCGACACACAGACTTTGAGACAGACTACAGCCCTTGAACTGTAAATTCAAACCACAGACAGGAATATTTATTGCTGCGTATAACTTGCTTTGCCACCAATTTGGGGCTTTTTATCCCTTTTTCTCAAGCGGCTGACAGCCAGTCAGGGAGACGAAACATCCTGTCATTTTTTCACTCAAAATCTCAAGGATGAATTTTTTGAAAAAGTTACGCCGCAAAAAAAGTGCTTGCGGGCGCAGAACATCACTTTCAGACAAATCCTCTCGACGTCAGGAGAAAACTACTTGCTGACTTTTCAGGGGAAAAAAAACGAAACCATAACCACCGGTATGAGGGATTCATTAAACCGCGCTCTCTCACCATGGGCCATTAACAAACTGTCTGTAGCCTGGAAAGAAGTTTTACCCGGTCTACAGGGTCCTTTAAGCCCTCCAGTTTCTGTTGTGCGCTGCGATTCACTTCTCCCCTGAAATGCGTTGTACTTGACAGTCTTCTATATAACGTATTGGAAACCTTTACCGCATGGTCTCTGGTTGGAGCTTCTTGCATTTTCCACAGTTTTCCTTCGGAATTACATTACATTACATTACAGGCATTTAGCAGATGCTCTTATCCAGAGTGACTTACACAACTTTTTACACTGCATTAACACCGCATCCATTTATACTGCTGGATATATACTGAAGCAATTTCGGTTAAGTACCTTGCTCAAGGGTACAACGGCAGTGTCCTACCCGGGAATCGAACCTGCGACCTTTCGGTTACAAGTGTAGTTCCTTACCCACTGTGCTACACTCCGTCCAGGAGTGTTCCTCCGCCATCTTTTCCTGGGGTGAGAACAGAAATGATGACTCACTCTCACAGTGCGCCCTGAATTGCTTCCCGCCTGGAGAATAGTGCCATGCCGGGGTGGGGTGGGGGGGAGGGGGGATTTTTTTATGAATTTCTGCATGGAAACCACTTTTTTTCAGGATAAATAAATGAGGGAGAAGAAGCAAAAAGCCCGTTCTCAGCACAGCGGGAATTAGCCGAATGCGGGTTGTAGCTGTACGCTTTCCCCCTCCACGCTGCCCACTTCATAAAGCAACCCGGCACCACTCACCAGAGAGGCTGTTCTCCATCTACACCTCCTTTTCTTATTCCCCCCATCCGTCCTCAGGGCCTCGTCTGTTCCTCCGGCTGTGTCCATCAGTCCCATCATGCACCAAGAGCCTCGCGTGAAATTCCATCTCTAGGAGGCTCTGACAGTGATTGAGGGGCCGAGCTTAACACGCACACAAACTCACACACACACACACACACACAACTCACACCACACCACATGCACTACACACACACACACACACACACACACACACACACACACACACCACACACACACACACATCCACACACACCACACACACACACTCACACAACACACAACACACACCACACACACACACCCACACAACACACTCACACACACACAACTCACACACACACACACACACTCACACACACACACACAACACACACTCACACACACACACTCACACACACACAAACTCACACACAACACACACACACTCACACACACACACACACACTCACACACCCGTGCGCAGTCACACACACACACACACACACTCACACACCCGTGTGCAGTCACACACACACACCCGTGCACACACACACGCACACAAACTCACACACACACACACACACACACTCACACGCACACAAACTCACACCCGTGCACGCACTACACATACACACACACTCACACACCCGTGCGCAGTCACACACACACACACACACTCACACACACACACACACACACACACACATACACAAACACACACCCGTGCGCAGTCACACACACACACCCGTGCACACACACACATGCCCATGTGTGCACATGCACACACAAACACACACAAATACATACACACACACACACAGACTTCAGTCTGCTCTGTCTGTATAGGATCTGCCATTATTCCATCCCTTATGCAGACTTCAGAAAGAGTGACAACTTCATTTTGGGACTTGTTTTTACCTCTGAGGAAATTGATAACTTCATCTCTATTCTCTCATCCCTCATCCCTCTCTCTCTCACACACACACAAACACACACACACATACAGACACACACACAGACATACATACACGCACACACACACAACCACACCTACACACACATACACACAAACAAATACACGCAGACACACGCACACACACACACACTAACACATAAACACACAAACAAATGCACACACACACACACACAGTATATCTCCAGATATATGGAATTTATCTCCACACATCACTTGTCCAGCCCAGTCAGCTCTGGGGTTCTCATCCATAATACATCACAGATTTATGAACACGTCTGCCGTCTGGATCTCACAAGACAGGTCTGACTGCAACAGAGCGGTGGGACTTCCCTCTCTCTCTCTCTCTCTCACTCTATGTCTCTCTCCCCCTCACTCTCTCTCTATGTCTCTCCCCCCTCTCTCTCTCTATGTCTCTCTCTCCCCCCCTCTCTCTATCTTCTTTAATCTGATGGGAGCTGTGAATGTGAGCTTGGTGTGGTGCACTCATAGAGCAGCGGTTAGAGCAGCAGTGTGGAGCAGTGGTTAGAGCAGCAGTGTGGAGCAGTGGTTAGAGCAGCAGTGTGGAGAAGTGGTTAGAGCAGCAGTGTGGAGTAGCAGTTAGACCAGCAGTGTGGAGCAGAAGAGAGCAGCAGTGTGGAGTAGCGTTCAGAGCAGCGGTTAGAGCAGCAGTGTGGAACAGCGGTTAGACCGGCAGTGTGGAGCAGCGGTTAGACCAGCAGTGTGGAGCAGAAGAGAGCAGCAGTGTGGAGCAGAAGAGAGCAGCAGTGTGGAGCAGCAGTTAGACCAGCAGTGTGGAGCAGAAGAGAGCAGCAGTGTGGAGCAGATCAGAGCGCGTTAGAGCAGCAGTTAGACCAGCAGTGTGGAGCAGAAGAGAGCAGCAGTGTGGAGCAGCGTTCAGAGCAGCGGTTAGAGCAGCAGTGTGGAGCAGCGGTTAGACCAGCAGTGTGGAGCAGAAGAGAGCAGCAGTGTGGAGCAGCGGTCAGAGCAGCAGTGTAGAGCAGCGTTCAGAGCAGCAGTGTGGAGCAGCGGTTAGAGCAGCAGTGTGCAGCAGAAGAGAGCAGCAGTGTGGAGCAGAAGAGAGCAGCAGTGTGCAGCAGAAGAGAGCATACTGAGAGTTGTTTTGCCTGTGAGAGAGGAGTGCAGCAGTAAATGAAAGTGCAGAAGTAATAGGGCTATCGATCCCCGGTCCTCTGGGAGAGATACTGGAGCAGAAACACATTGTCACACACACACATAAACACACACACACACACACACACACATAAACACACACACACACACACACACACAAAACAGACACACACACACACAAACACACACACACACACACATAAACACACACACACACACACACACATAAACACACAGACACACACACACACAAACACACACACATACATATACACACACACAGACACACACACAGACACACAGTTCCAGTCTTGTTTAATACATTTTTAAAATCGTAGTTTAGAAAACGTTCCGAGTTTGATCGTTCTCCTCCTGGTGAGCTATGAGCTGAAAACTGGAGGGGGGGGGGGGGAGGGTGGTAAGAATTTTAACAGTTCATTGATTTCATCTCTCCATTCCTCTCTCTCCTTCCTCCTCTCTCCCTCTCGCTCTCCCTCTCTTTCTGAATTCTTTGTGGGGACGCAGACAGCTTGACGGCGCCGGTCAACGTCACCATCAAGGCTCTGAAGGCCAACTCCGCCGTGGTGACCTGGGACATCCCCGAGGGGGATCCCGTCATCGGCTTCGCCATCACCCAGCAGGTAAGGAAATATCGCCGTGGCAACCGCCCCACCACCCCCCCCCCCGCCCGCATCCTCAGCTTCCCACTCACACGCTCACACACTCACACTCACATACTCACACAGTCACAACCTCACACACTCACACAGCTCCCTACTCACACACTTAAACACTCACACACTCACATACTTACACACTCATACACTCACACGCTCACACAGTCACAAGCTCACACACTCACACACTCACACTCACATACTCACACAATCACAACCTCACACGCTCACACAGCTCCCTACTCACACACTTACACACTCACATGCTCACACACTTACACACTCACACAGTCACATACTCACATACTTAGACACTCATACACTCACACTGAATGTTACTTGCAGGGACCAACACACGCCTGGTACTTTGGAAGAGAGTGTATCGTACCATCCTGTTTGGTAGTTCCTCCCGTAAGGAGTTCTGTTTCGAGGACATGGGGGGAAGGGGGTACGGGGGGGTGGGGGTACCAGGTGTTGAGGGAATCTACCAAAGGTGGGCTGTACACGTTTGAAACAGACAGCGCTGTTTAAAAAGCAAACACAGGACATCCCTGTCCTCAGGGATCTGTGCAACTGTCACTCTGCTCTCTGAATATTTAATATTTCTCTTCTGATGTTTTCATAACGTAAGAGCGCCATATTTTCTCTCCGCCACCCCCCCCCCCCCCCCAGGGGGACTGAACATGTCAGCAGTAAAGTCACACAGAGATCGATCTCTCATTAGCTCAGCTGGTCTGGAGCAATGGGTAGTGCCTCTTATCCATCTGTGTGTGTATGTGTGTGTGTGTGCGCGTGCGTGTCTGAGTGTGTCTGAGTGTGTGTGTGTACGTTTGTGTGTGTGCATGTATGTATATGTGTGTGTGTGTGTGTGTGTGTTGGAATGTGTGTGTATGTGCATGCACGCTTGTGTGTGTGTCTGAGTGTGTGTGTGTGTGTGTGTGTGAGTGTACGTGTGTGTGCGTGTGTGTGTGTGTGAGTGTACATGGGTGTGCGTGTCTGTGTGTGTGTGTGTGTGTGTGTGTGTACGTGTGTGTGCGTGTTTGTGTGTGTGTGTGTGTGTGTGTACGTGTGTGTGCGTGTCTGTGTGTGTGTGTAGATTTACAGGCAAAGCCCTCAGAAGACAGTGTTACAGTCTAAAGGCAGGACCAGCTAAAGAAAAAACATCCCTGGCTTTGGAGACTGTGCATAATTACCACTGGAGTGCAGAGGAGAGTTTCAAATATTAACTCAAGAACTTTTCCCCTATGCATAACTTTGGAATTCAGGAAAGAGCTGCATTAATTGCTGCTGCTGGGTTTTTCATATTAGTTAAGGCTCTGTTCCAGTCTGTGGATGAGCCCCACAGTCTGGTATCTATTAAGGGTCTGTTCCAGTCTGTGGATTGGCCCCATGGTCTGGTATCTGTTAAGGCTCTGTTCCAGTGTGTGGATGGGCCCCATGGTCTGGTATCTGTTAAGGCTCTGTTCCAGTGTGTGGATGGGCCCCATGGTCTGGTATCTGTTAAGGCTCTGTTCCAGTGTGCGGATGGGCCCCATGGTCTGGTATCTGTTAAGGCACTGTTCCAGTGTGTGGATGGACTCCATGGTCTGGTATCTGTTAAGGCTCTGTTCCAGTGTGTGGATTGGCCCCATGGTCTGGTATCTGTTAAGGCTCTGTTACAGTGTGTGGATGGGCCCATGGTCTGGTATCTGTTAAGGCTCTGTTCCAGTGTGTGGATGGGCCCCATGGTCTGGTATCTGTTAAGGCTCTGTTCCAGTGTGTGGATGGGCCCCATGGTCTGGTATCTGTTAAGGCTCTGTTCCAGTGTGTGGATGGGCCCCATGGTCTGGTATCTGTTAAGGCTCTGTTCCAGTGTGTGGATGGGCCCCATGGTTTGGTATCTGTTAAGGCTCTGTTCCAGTGTGTGGATGGGCCAGTGTTTCTGTGCGTCTATAAGGTGTGTGCGTACACATTTTATTCCTAACAGAAGAAGGATGTGCGTATGCTGCGGTTCATCCAGGAAGTGAACACCACCACACGCTCCTGTGCATTATGGGACTTGGAGGAAGAGACGGACTACATCGTGCACGTTCAGTACCTCAGCATGAGTGGGCCCAGCCCGCCAAGCGAAGCCCTGCACTTCCGCACCCCAAAGGAGGCTGAGCAGCTGGCCTCCAAGAGCAAAGGTGAGCCCCAAAAACTTGCACGGTCAGAGACTGCGCCCCAAAACCACACAGTCACAGACTGCACCCCAAAACCGCACAGTCACAGACTGCACCCAAAACTGTACAGTCACAGACTGCACCCAAAACTGCACAGTCACAGACTGCACCCAAAACTGCACAGTCACAGAGTGAGCCCCAAAACCGCACAGTCACAGACTGCGCCCCAAAACCACACAGTCACAGACTGAACGCCAAAACTGCACAGTCACAGAGTGAGCCCCAAAACTGCACAGTCACAGAGTGAACCCCAAAACTGCACAGTCACAGAGTGAGCCCCAAAACCGCACAGTCACAGACTGAGCCCCAAAACCACACAGTCACAGACTGAGCCCCGAAACCACACAGTCACAGAGTGAGCCCCAAAACTGCAGTCGCAGAGTGAGCCCCAAAACCGCACAGTCACAGACTGCGCCCCAAAACTGCACAGTCACAGACTGAGCCCCAAAACCGCACAGTCACAGAGTGAGCCCCAAAACCACACAGTCACAGACTGCACCCCAAAACCACACGGTCACAGACAGAGCCCCAATACCACAAGATCACCGCCGAGCCCAATGTAGAAGAAGAGCATTTCTTATACATGCAGAGGGCGCCCCAAAATCCCTGTCACAGAATGGTACCCCTGTACACATATTGAGCCCCAAAAAATGTACTATAATACATTAGAGAATATATTTGGATGGCGAGGGCATGCATATTTTCCTCTGTGTGGACCAAGCCCTGAAACCCCACTTTCACAGAAGAGTTCTATTCCATACGGACGGGACCCCTTCTTCATAGAATGGTTTTGCCTCCATACACACTGAGCCCCCCCCCAGTGAGGTTTGGGGGGTACAGGGTGCATCCCAGCACCTCACTCCTCAACCTCCCTATGACTATAGGGCCTTCAAGTGCAATCAAAGTCTGAATTTTTAAAAAAGCATGCAGTGTTTCAGTCTCACAGAGTAGCAGTGCTTTATGTTGCTCTGATGAGGACAATACATGCAATTACAGGAATGGATGAATGGACTGTAAAGCGTTAACATTGTGCTCAGGAGAACACCATGAATGTTTCATGAAGCCCGTATGAAAGTATTGGAAAGGGTGACTCAGACGTGCCCCAGCTCGGTCACTTCTCCCGTTTGTTTTGATTAAAGTGGTTACAGAAAGAAGTGCAAACAGTTTGAGGGCATTCATACATAAGTAAAAAGGCAGGCGGAGCACGCTCAACTTCTTGCGTCTTTTTTATTTTTTTTAAACAATGTGCAGTGTATTATCTGTGTGTGCGTGTGTGTGTGCATGTGTGCAGGTGTGGTTGTGTGAGTGTGTGTGTGTGTGTGTGTGTGTGTGCACGCATGTGTGTGTAGCCTGTGTGTGTGTGTGTGCAGGTGTGTGTGTGTGTGTGTGTTTGTGAGTGTCTGTGTGAGTACACACGTGCGTGTGTGTGTGTAAGCAAATTAAATTTCCCTCAAAACCCTAGATTGAGAGTAATTGAAAAAACAACACCTTCACAATGCCGTGGGATGCAGTGAGTCAGTGGAACTCGGAACAAAGAAAGCGTGTGTTGGGTGTCGGTACTTAACACCCCAGCTTGTCCGCACTTGAGCCTGAAAACATCCCGAAAAAACATCAGCGGCTCAATACACCCGTCATCTTTCCCAGCCCGCGGGGAGAGAACACATCCAGCGCCCAGCACTCTGTCCGAATATTACACCTCCCACCTGTCCACAGCCCTCTCAGTACTCAGAATTATCTCTGTGATGAGACCTCTGGCAATAAAAGCACACCTCTACCAGGGTTTTTTTTTTCATTTTTAATCCCTTTTAGTGAGGTCACAAATATGTGACTAGAATGCTCTCAACAACTGATCATTCATTCTACTGGCGACTGAAAGCAATGGAGTTCTAGAACACTGAACTGAACATTCCAAAGAACCTACTCTTCAAAGGGTTAAAAAAAATGCCATCTCATTTTACGGTATTTCTCCCATGCAACATCCTCACAGTCAGAACAGCAAAAGGATACCAAAAGTGGGTTAAAACACACAAAAGTAACACAAAAAGGAAGGGGGGTGATCTGAAATTTAAAAAAAATGTCTGACTAAATATCGGCAATAAGATAAATGACTTGTAAAGGACAATTTGCACAGATTCTTCCAGTATTTATGTCCTGGGTGTGAGCTCAGAGAATCAATAGGAAACTGTACAATTCTACAATATGAGAGAAAGACAGTTTCGCTTAGATTATTTGGATAACATCTGATTGTCGAGTAAGAAGAAAAAAAACCAGTTTGAGACCAATGACGTCAGCACTGGTCCAAACGTTCTCCAAAATGTGCCCCACGCCACTGTGCGTACACCAGACCCCAGCGTCGCGCCTGACCGATGTTTGAGAAACAGCGACTTCGCACTCAGCTGTCACCGAGAAGAAGCCTTCATCTCCATGGTGACCAGGTGCGCTGGCGCTCGGGGTGGCAGCTGGTCGGAATCGATGAGCTTTGGGGCTCCCACCCGCACTGGCTCTGTCTGCCCCCCAGGGGGAAACATAGAGGAGCGGAGAGCTGCAGTACAAACTCAGAGAGGCTGAGTTACTGGAAGACTCTGAAAAAATGACGAATTTACTTAAAAACACGGAGTTATCAAGTACAAACTAAGAAATGCTGTGTCATTTAGAAAAGGCCCTGTACACACACACACACACACACACACAGAAACATGCACACACCCACAAACACGCACAAATACACACACACATACACACACACAAAGACACACACACACGCACAAACACGCACACACCCACACACACACACAGACCAATATGAATGTCTGAGATGTGAAAGCACCCCCACATTAGCAATAACTGCAACAAATGATAACTGCTTGCATCAACAATAGCCAACAAGCAAGCCAGCAAGAATAAATAAATACAAAATAAATAAATATAGAAATAGGAGTAAAGCTAGCCCTGATTTATTCCTAAAGCTAGCCCTGATTTATTTAGGGCCACGAAGTTCATTTTGGCTCTTTCCTCTCGTGTCAGCCTGATAAATGTCTGTTGTGGTGTGGAGTGACTGCCTGCTTCAGATAATGACATTCCCTCCATCCGTAGACCGAGGGAGGGGGGGGAGAGAGAGGGAGGAGAGAGAGACAGAGAGAGAGCAGGGGGAAAAGAGAACGAGACAGAGAGAGTGAGTGAGGGCGAAAGAGAGAGAGGGAGAGAGAGGGAGGAGAGAGAGACAGAGAGAGAAAGACGGGAAAAGAGAGCGAGACAGAGAGTGAGTGAGGGCGAAAGAGAGGGAGAAGAGAGAGGGAGAGAGAGACAGAGAGAGAGAGTGAGGGGGAAAGAGACAAGGGAGGAGAGAGAGGGAGAGAGAGAGAGAGGGAGATAATTTTTTTTTTAATTTTCAAAACCTCTTTATTTGCTCAAAACAGAGTTTTCTGAATACAATGACGCTATGTTCTCAAAAAGCAGAAAAAAAAATGTAAACAAATAAATAAATGAATACAAAAACATAATTTAGCTCAAAATGAGTCCAAAAATCAGGTCAGAGAGAGAGGGAGAGAGGGACAGAGAGTGAGAGATAGAGTGAGAGAGAGAAAGAGGAAGGGGGAGAGAGGGAGGGAAAGGGAAGAGGGAGGGGGGGGGGGGGAGAGAGCTTTTTGGCCAGCAGTGGTTTGGCAAAGCTTATGCTTTAAAGGATGTAGGACATGGGTGTACAGCAAGGGCTGATCCATTTCAGGATTTTGTGCCAACTTCTGCTCTTAAGTATTCAATTAGCTCCATCATATCTTCATCTGAAATTTATGAGTACCAGCCGCAGCCACAGACAACAAATGTGTCTTAAAGACTTCACTGTGCTCAAGTACAGCAGTGAACCTGCATAGTATACAGAGTTATGAGGTTGTTTAAGGTAAATTATATCAATAGACATTTGGCCAATAATCTTCTATCCCCTCCCGAGCATGCTGAGGCTTGGTCAGAAATTGATGTTTCAGCAAGACAGTGGTCCCTGAGCTTAACCTGAAAAATCAACCAAGAAATGGCTGAACTCATCGCAAAATTAATGTTTTTTTCAATGGCCTCCTCAGTCTACAGACCTTCCAGGTTGATAAATTGTGTTTTGAACTGAAGAAGACAGTCTGAAGGACCTTGAATTCGATTCTGTAAGGAATCATCTTGGTCAAAAAGATGACCAGTCTCATAAAAGACAACGATATGGTGCATTACAGCAGTACTTGGTAAGGAACTCTTCAAAAAGGGAAGTCGCAGGTTCAAATCCCAGGCAGGACACTATCATTGTACCCATGAGTATACATCCAGCTGTGTGAATGGATGCTATATAGAAAATAAATGTTCTGTTGAAAATTGTGTAACGTGTAAAGTCGCTCTGAATAAGAGCATCAGATCCAATGCCTGTAATGCAATGAAAGCATGTTTGACAGACAACTTTACGACTGTGGCGAGGACCTTGAAGTTGAAGAGGTGTTTGTAGGTCAAATAGTTATTCAAAATAGTTCAACCCCTTATAGTCCAAGAGAAGTCCAGCATGTGACCGACAGTTCACAGGGTTCATCTGTTTTCGTCAATACTCAGAAAAACATGATTTCACGTGCACGCAAGCACGCTGGATAAGAGCATCTGCCACAATGCCTCTAATGAAAAGCACACTTGACAGATATGCCCCAGCGCAAGAGGAGATATTAGAGAGCCTGGCGTTGTGAGGATGACTCTACCAGGGAGAAAAACACACACACACACACACACACACACACAATTCAAAAAGCTCTCCAGTTTCCCGACCTTTGAGCTCACACGAATGAAATGGCGCTCTTCGTGTGGCGCGCAGGAGGCGTTTCCTGGACGACGGGGGGCGGACGGGGGTTGGGGGGGGGGGGTAACGGATCGCTGGGTAACGGTCCAGCGAATCGGATCGGCCGGCATCCCCGCACTCGCTCCCGAAAAAAAGGTCGCCCTCTGATCCAGATCCAATCTCCGAAAAAGGCCGGAGGGGTTCGTTTCTCTCCCCGGCGACTCCCACGATGCACTTGGGGTCTTCCCGTTAATCCTCGGCTGCGTTTGAAAATGTCGCGCGTCTGGCCCCGCCCGGGATTGTTTTTCCAACTCCGACGCGCTCCTGTCTGACCCTCCCTAATCACGCGTGGTCCGTAGGGGGTCCCGTGCGTTCAGACGCTCCGCCCCCCAAAAGGCCACGCGTGTAATAAGCAGGGGGAGGGTGATGTATGATGCACACTAAAGAGAGCACTTCAACACGTCCACACACAGGCATTTAGCTCTCATCCAGAGTGCCTCACACAACTTTTTAAACTGCATTTACACTGCATCCGTTTATACAGCTGGATATACACTGAAGCAATGCAGGTTAAGAACCTTGCCCAAGGGTACAACGGCAGTGTCCTGCTCAGGGAATCGGAGGGGGGTTCGGGGGTGAAAGACCCCGTCTCCACCAAAATTCCAGTCAAGGTAAATTTAAGTCGACCAATGAAATTTGGTTGATGTTTGGAAAATGAGGTTAACGGCAAAGAGCGGGAAAATGAAATGGAGAAGGAAACCCGTCCGGCACCTGCGGCCGACAGTTTGTCAGCAAAACCCCGCCCCCACCCCCGCGCCCCCACCTCCACCTCACGTCGCCCCGGCGACGGCTCATGGCGAACGGCACAGTGACGAGCACAGCTATTTCACCAAACAGTAGTCAGCGCTCACAAAACGGCTGGCGGGGGGGATGTCTGGTCTGCGGGAGAATTCTCCACACTGCCGGCTCACCTGTAAGTTGCCGTGGTGACTGCAGCGGCGGCTAACCGGCTAACATTCTGAACCTCTGATGGTGTTTCATTTCTGACAGCGCGTAATTATCTGTCTCTCTCTGTCTCTCTCTCTCTCTGTCTCTCTCACCACACAACACTGAGCCATGAAACCCAGGGGGACCGATTTAAAAACATAAAAAATTCACACGCACACACACATCCTCACACAACACACGCACACACACATCCTCACACAACACACACACACACACATCCTCACACAACACACACACACACACATCCTCACACAACACACGCACACACACATCCTCACACAACACACACACACACACATCCTCACACAACACACACACACACACATCCTCACACACACAAACACACACACACATACACACACACACACACACACACACACACACACACACACACACACACACACACACACACCACACATCTCACACACACACACACACACACATCCTCACACAACACACACACACACACATCCTCACACACACAAACACGCACACACACACACACACATCCTCACACACACAAACACGCACACACAAACACACACGCATACGCACAAACACACACGCACATGCACACATATACGCACACACAAACACATGCACATGCATACACACACACACACCCCCCTCACTGCTGGATACACACACATACACGCACACACACACACACACCCTACGCACAACACACACCACATGCACACAATACACACCACACACACACACACACGCAACGCACAACACACACCACTCACATTGACGCACACACACACACACAACACACACCGATACGCACACAACACACGACCACACACACCACACCCACTGCATCGACCACACAACACATCACATGCATACACACACACACACACCCCCCTCACTGCTGATACACACCACATACACGCACACACACACACACACCCCTCACTGCTGGATACACACACAACACACGTACACACACACACTACACACGCACACACACACACCCTCACTGCTGGATACAGACACACATACACACACACACACCCCCCTCACTGCTGGATACACACACATACACACACACACACACACCCCTCACTGCTGGATAACACACACACACACACACACACACGCACACACACACACCCCTCACTGCTGGATACACATCTATACAGACAGACTCCTTTATCTGGCAGGCGCGACTGAGTGGCTGTGGAACATGAGATTGATCCGAGCTCTAAAAGCGTCCGCTCGAGCGAACGCTCAGAGCCACAGCATGGCCTGAGTCCCAAAAGTGTCCGAGCGCCAGCACCTTTTGTACCGCAGCACCGTTCAGCTCCTAAAAATGTCCGGCTACTGAACCTAATTCCTAAATTTTGAAAATGCCCAACCTAACTCGAAGAGGGTACATACTGTAGGGGTCAAATGTACATCTGCTGCGTTGCGGATATCGATCGGAGTGACAAAGTCGTAAAAAGCGCCCACCGCGGGCCCTCGATATTTACCGGAAAGTTGTAAAAGCGCCGCAGCGTGTGCTTGAAGTCCCGCGCGGTCTGAGGCCCCAGCACATCCACATCCACACGGGAGTGGCTGTCGAGCCCAAGAGCTCTCAAATCCTAAAAAAAAAAAAAAAATGTCCACATTAGAGTTCCCTTTTGAGGCACAGTGGGCATGATCAAAGTCCTTAAAGCGTACCAGAGCGGGTGATGTGTATGGGGGGGGGGGGGGGGGGGCATGGCGGATTCCCATCCCCCCCCCCCCTTGTTCAAAGAACTCATTACAGCATGATCACATACTCTGTAACCCCCTGCTCCCCCCTCCTTCCCCCCACATCCACACAACAGACCCCGAGGACATCATCAGTGTTCTCTCAAACCGCCACTGCCCCTCCCGCCCCCCCCCCCCCCCCCCCCCCCCCCAAGCCCAGATCAATTCCTCTCCTCGCTGTGATTAATCTCTGCTCAACGCTTCTCCTCAAACACACATCCTGCCAGCGACACCGCTGCTTCAGCGTGTGTGTGTGTGTGTGTGTGGGTGGGTGAGTGTGTGTGTGTGTGTGTGTGTGTGTGTGTGTGTGTGTGTGTGGTGGTGGGGTGTGTGTGTGTGTGAGGTGTGTGTGTGTGTGGGTGTGTGTGTGTGTGTGAGTGTGTGTGTGTGTTGAGTGTGTGTGTGTGTGTGTGTGTGTGTGTGTGTGAGTGTGTGTGTGTGGTGTGTGTGTGTGTGTGTGAGTGTGTGTGTGTGTGAGGTGTGTGTGTGTGGTTGTGTGGGTGTGTGAGTGTGTGTGTGTGTGTGTGATGTGTGTGTGTGTTGTGAGATGTGAGTTGTGTGTGTGTGTGTGTGGTGTGTGATGTGGTGTGTGTGTGAGTGTGTGTGTGTGTGTGTGAGTATGTGAGTGTGTGTGTGTGTGTATGTGAGTGTGTGTGTGTTGTGTGTTGTGTGTGTGAGTGTGTGAGTGTGTGTGTGTGGTGTGTGTGTGTGTGTGTGTGTGTGTGTGTGTGTGTGTGTGTGTGTGTGTTGTGTGTGGTGTGTGTGTGTGTGTGTGTGAGTGTGGTGTGTGTGTGTGGTGTGTGGGGTGTGTTGGTGTGTGTGTGTGTGTATGTGTGTGTGAGGTGTGTGGTGTGTGTGTGAGTGTGTGTGTGTGTGTGTGTGTGTGTGTGGTGTTGTAGTGTGGTGTGTGTGTGTGTGTGTGTGGTGTGTGTGTGTGTGTGTGGTGTGTGTGTGTGTGAGTGTAGTGTGTGTCGTGGTGTGTGTGTGTGTGTGTGTGTGTTGTGTTGTGTGTGTGTGGTGTGTGTGTGTGTGTGTGTGAGTGTAGTGAGTGTGGTGTGTGTGTGTGGTGAGTGGTTGAGTGTGTGGTGTGTGTGTGTGTGTGTGCACTCTTCACAAGCCCCCGGTTGCCTTTGAAGCTCCTGACACAGGTTAAACGGTGGGCTAATCGAGGGCTGTCAGCTGTCAAGCCGCCCGCTCCCACATGAGGTGTTAGTTATGGAAGCCGTGCGTACGCTGAGAGACTGAACCAGTGTCTCGTCGGGTGGGGGGCAGACTTTAAACGCACTTTGACGTGAGGGAGTCTCTGGAAGGTAAAAACGAGAGTGGAATTCAGAAAGCTTTCCCCACAGAAGCCCAAACTAGTCAACTGCAGAACACATTTATTAGTCTACAGCAAGGCTGCCAAACCCTTGTTCCTGGAGATCTAACGTTCTGTAGGTTTTCAGTTCAATCCTAATTTGGCATGCCTGATTCTACTAATTAGCAGCTCAGTTAGCTCTCTAGCTGTTGAATGAGGTGTGCTTTGTTAGGGTAGAAGTGAAAACCTTCAGGACAGTAGATCTCCAGGAGCAGGGTTGGGCAGCCCTGCTCTAGCTGTTGAATGAGGTGTGCTTTGTTAGGATTGGACTGAAAACCTACAGGACAGTTGAGACCCAGGAACAGGGTTGGGCAGCTCTGGTCCACAGGTAAGCTGCTGAAGGTGTGAGGTTCGAGGGCGCATTCCTGGACAGGCAAGGAGCTGAGGTGTGCAGGTAAATGATGTCATACAGGTGGAGCTCACGGCTCTGCTTCTCTCTCTCTCTCTCTCTCTCTCCTTCAGACGAGGTGAAGATGGAGGGAGTGGGGCAGACCACTCAGCTGAGGGCGGGGGAGCTGATCATCATCGTGGTGGTGCTGATCATGTGGGCAGGTGAGAGACGGACCGTACCAACGCCTGGACCCCCCCCAACCCCCGAACTAAAGAGGCTGTATGAAATGCTTCTGGAAAAGAAAAAAAAAACTCAACCAGTGTTATGTATTGGATGTTGATAAGACAGCCAATCAGCACCAAGGTTGTACAGCCTGTCAATCACATGGAGCTGAGGCCTTGCTGCTGACTGGCTGTTTTATGGTCAGCCAATAGATAGCAGTGGTAATGTTATTCCCTGAAGCACTTCACATGGCCTCTGAAGTGCGGTTGTTTACGACTGCATCAGGTATGAGTCAAGAGAAGAAGACAAAAGGAAAGGCAATACACCACACGGTGGCCACGGCCGTTATTGCATTCGATAATTATCGTAGTGATATATCACCCATCCCTAGTCTGGGGTAGAGTTGTTACCCATGGGAAGAGAGTGTGGGGTAATTGAGTTATTACCCCATGGGAAGATAGTCTGGGGAATAGTTATTACCCAATATGAAGAGAGTCTGGGGGATAGTTATTACCCAATATGAAGAGAGTCTGGGGGAATAGTTATTACCCCATATGATGAGAGTCTGGGGGTACTAGAGTTATTACCCCATGGGAAGAGAGTCTGGGGTAATAGAGGTATTACCCCACATGAAGAGAGTCTGGGGTAACAGAGTTATTACCCCATGATAGAGAGTCCGGGGGAATAGTTATTACCCCATATGAAGAGAGCATGGGGTAATAGAGTTATTAATCCATGGGAAGAGAGTCTGGGGGTAATAGATTTATTACCCCACAATAACATAGTCTGGGGGTAATATAGTTGTCATGTCATAGGAAGAGAGTCTGGGGGTAATAGAGTTATTACCCCATGTGAAGAGAGTCTGGGGGTAATAGAGTTATCATGTCATAGGAAGAGTGTCTGGGGGTAATAGAGTTATTACCCCATGTGAAGAGAGTCTGGGGGTAATAGAGTTATTACCCCATGTGAAGAGAGTCTGGGGGTAATAGAGTTATTACCCCATGTGAAGAGAGTCTGGGGGTAATAGAGTTATTAGACCACAGAAGCTTTCTGCTCTCTTGACAGATTGACTTCACAATTTCACCTCAAGGGCCAAGACAATAAATCACCCACAGACTTTAGGTATTTAATCAATTTTACTGAGTGAGCGAATAAGTGAACCATGGTGTGTGTGTGTGTGTGTTTGTGTGTTTGGGTGTTTGGGTGCGTGTGCGTGTGTGTGTGTGTGAGTGTTCGGCCTCTGATTAAGTCGGTTTTAATCGCAGTGATTAAACAGCTGTTAAAATCGAGGCCACAGCCATTACACGCCCAGATGAATTCCTTCACCAATGTATGCGATTCCATTCGGCCGCAAGTTGTCAAGACAACGCAGCTTTTTGTTCAAATCGACAGGCAGAAAACCTGAACTCCACGTAATGTAAATTATCACCGATAAAAACTTTCATTTTCATTCATAAAAGTTTATAATTTTATTTTATTATAAATAGTTTTACTGGATGGAACGTTATATGAGTTGCAGCCTCCCGATTGTTTGTTTTTTTCTGATCGGGACCAAATCGTAAAAATAAAAAACAACGTGTGAGATACCATTTCGAACCGATCTGACTGGGTTACGGGCTCTCGATTGTTTTTTTGACGTGTCCAAAAAAGTCCGGCCACAATCGGCTCGAATTCGTCGGGTGTGAGAGGTCCCGCCAGCCAGATTCTGTGTTTCGGTTCCCGTCGACCAATCAGGAGGTGGCTCCGCGTACGACGTTTCGCCAGCTGTGCTTTTTGCCGACTGTAACGACCGTCCGACCCCGGCTGGGAGCTCGCGTGGTCTACGCTATCGTCCGACCGGTTGTCACGATCCGAACCTCGTTAAAAGTGTGAGAGGGCATCCGATCTCCCAGCATCCTTAACCCGTGAGGAAATCGTGTAATGTAGGCCCACCCTGAGTTGCACTGGCTACTGTGGTCTCAGGACTGACGTCATGGTGATATTTTGCGCATGTACTTCTCTGCTATGAAAGCTGGTAAAAATGCACACGGGATAGCTTTGCGTTGTCACACGTAAAAGTGGGGGCCTTACGGAGTGGAGAACGCTGGTGTGACACAGGTCAGGTTAACACACTCGCCACTCACCTTTCCCTCTCATGCTAATATTTTCCATTTGTGTTTCCGTAGATACAAGCAGACTATTCTACACTATTTGCACACGACTTGGATGTGCTCACCGTGCGCTTGCTTATTAAAAGATGAGAATGATTTTATTTATTTAATTTTTTTACTGTGTGAATATATACCAGTGGGGAGATATGGAAGCCAGATGAATTTTCTGTATATAATTAATGCCTCTCAGTACTTTAGTCCCAGTGAACCTCTGGTTTAATTTTTACTGCAATTTATGTCATTCGGGTTTTTATCCTCTCTAACTCGGAATCACCCATCGCTCGAGGCTCTGCAGGTTTTACTGTTCTCTCTCTCTCTCTCTCTCTCTCTCTCTCCCTCTCTCTCTCTCTCCCCCTCTCTCTCTCTCTCACTCACTGTCAGCCGCTGTCTCTCTCCCCCTCTCTCTCTCTTTCCTGCTCTCTCTCTCTCCCCCCCCCCTCTCTCTCTCTCTCTCTCTTATCTCTCTCTCTCCTCTTCTCTCTCTCTCTCCCTCGCTCCCTCTCTTCTCTCTCTCTCTCTCTCTCTCCCTCTCTCTCTCTCTCTCCCTCTCTCTCCCTCTCTCTCCTCTCTCTCCCTCCTCTCTCTCTCTCTCTCTCTCTCTCTCTCTCTCTCTCTCTCTCTCTCTTTCTCTCTCTCTCTCTCCCTCTCTCTCCCTCTCTCTCTCTCTCTTTCTCCCTCTCGCTCCCTCTCTCTCTCTCTCTCCCTGGTTCAGGCGTGATCGCCCTCTTCTGTCGCCAGTATGACATCATCAAAGACAACGAGCCCAACAACAACAAGGACAAAGCCAAGAACTCGTCAGAGTGCAGTACCCCCGAGCACCCGACGGGGGGGCTGCTGCGCAGTAAGGTATAATCCCCCACCACCCCCCAACCCCCCCCTCTCCACCACGGCCGCCTCCAGCCCCCCGGGCAGGTGAATCGCCCCGGCGACCAACACTTCCGCACCTCCAACACCCAAACTGCCGCCTGCATACCTCCATCCCTGCAGCAAATTCACCTGCACCCCCCCCTCCTACCCCACCCCACCCACCCCACCCATGCCCCTCACCACCCCCACAGGTGGCAGAATCCAGTCCAGCCCGGTGGTGGTCGCGGTGTCTGCAGATTTTTGGTGCATTTCAGCACTGTCGATTCTTCTGGACCAGTGGTGCTCAATATTATCCAAGAATATTATGCAAGCTTTTTGTTTCATCCGAGCGGCAACACACCTGATTCTGCTAATAAAGGTTGTTAGCAGAGACCCTTGTGGTTGATTAGTGGAATCAGGTGTGTTACTGCTGGGCTGGAACAAAAAGCCTGCATCCACAAGAGCCGAGGACCTGAATTGTAAGCATCTGATTGGCTAAATCAAGTCCACACACTTTATTCTGAAGGCTTTCACTAGCTGCTGATTGAAAGGGAGTCTCAAAAAGCAGCAGACACTGCGCCCCACTAGGCTGGAGTTTGACACCCCTGCCCTGACCCTTCCTCCATGCTAAATCCACCCCAAATGTACAGCAGAACCCCCGCCCGTTCTAAAATTAGCACCAGTACGCCTCCACAGGGTTCCCACTCATTTTAGGAAATCATTCTCCAGGACTTTTCAAGGGCATGACTTAGACTTACAGACATGAAACATGGGCAATGGTAGCCCAAAGCCAGTGGTGGACCGGGCAGGGGGGGGTGGGCAATGTGCAAGTACCATAACCATTCAAAACTTTGTGCTGCCGTGTAATCTCAGTAAGGTTTTCCAGGACGAGTGGGAACCCTGCTCGACTTCCTCAACTGCCTCCCCCCCACCCCCACCACACACCCGTAGTGCCTAACTGAAGCAGATAGCTGTTAAGTTTAACACTCATAGTCTCGACTTAGAAAGCCAGCAGCACCAGCAACTCAAAAGTGCTTTGGACCCATAGCCTACTACTGGCAGCCAGCCCAGTGCAATTACACTGAAATGTAAATATAACACAACTTTGTGTCTGCAAGCACAAGAACACTCACACCTGGACCTAGCCTCCTTTCACTGCAAATTCACGCACCGGCAGCTTTACCTGAAGCCCTGCCCTTCTTACTTCCTGCTTCCTGCCAGGGACGTTAAAACTGGGAGGAAACAGTTGTTATGTCACCTTACTGGCAGAACGTCGAGGTGCTCCACCCAGGGCTGTCTGGCGATATTATCAGGCCCGGGACAAAATTATATTATTATATTAATCCTGGACCTGGGACGGTTATATTTAACAGAAGTTCACAGAGCAGTACCCTTCCCCCCTCCCCTTCCAGGGCCTCGGACCACATACCCAGTTGTCCCCCCCCCCCCCGACAGCCACCCTGGCTCCACCAATCACGTAGTACGTTCAAACCCAGTTGAACAACGCCAAAGGAGATTGGTGGATGATGCTTCCCGATAGTGCCCACAGGGTACAGGTCAGGAAGGAGAGTCAGAACGTATCCACCAATCAGTGTCAGCGTTGTTCCACTGGCGGTTGTGTTCCACTGGAGGTTCCTCTCAGGTTTAGAGCTGTAATGCGACGGCACAGCTGTCCAGACCGTTTTATCGTCCCTGCTTTGGGCCTCTGAGTGAGTTTCTGAAGGACAAGATTCGGAACTCAAGAGGCTTTCCATTCTGTGCCAGAACAGCTGAGCCTTCTGGCAGTGAATAAAAACACACACACAGACACAACATGTACACACACACGCACACACACACACACGTATACACAGGCTCATGTTCACACTCATGCTCACTCACACACAAACACACACACACTCGCACACACACAAATACAGACACACACTCATGCTCACACACACACACACACACACAGTACACAAACGTTCATGCTCACGCTCACACGCACACACAGACACACACACACAGGATGCTCTGCTTTTGCCTGGCTGGCACCATGTCCATCGCAGAAAGACAGTCAGTCCGCCTGAGATTTGGCCACAGTCCGTCCTGCTTACAGCCTCTTGTTTGTTTGTTTTCTGGCTCTTTCCAGTTCCCCAAGAACAACCGGAAGCCGTCTGTGAACATCATTGAGGTGTGACTGCTCATTCTTCCGCGCGGCGAGACTTGACTCGGTCCAGATCTTGCGTCGGAAAAACGACGATGAGACAAAAACAAAAAGTAACGAAGAAACTTGCTTGAATAAACCGGGCCCCCTTCTGCTGCTGCTGCTGTTGCTCGGCATGCTGGGAAAAAGCCGGGAATTCTGGGAATGTCCTCCCTGCCCGGCGGGAAGAACGTGAAGATTCCCTGGGTTAAAGGGAACCTCCGGGCCAGGTTGGAGCGTTAGGCTTGAAGGGGGGGGGGCCTCTCGGCGAAGAGACAATGGGTGGATTTTGTGGTTCCACTCCTCTGTGGAGCTTTGGGGGAGACCAGGACAAAGCCATTGACTATGGGAAGTTGGAGGGGGGGCAAGAAATGAGGCATAAGGAAGGGGGTTACAGATAATGGGTAGAAGGACCCTTTTCCTCACCCTTGCACGCTGTTACCGCTAAACTCGCAAATCCCCCCCCCCCCCGCCCTTGCCCTGGGCCTGAGAGCGTGATGGCGGTACACCACAGGCCACGCATCAGACTTGATTTCTCTCTCGCTCCTAGTAACAAACTGTCCCTCTGTATCGCTCGCTCACACGCACGCTTTAACACCTGCCACCCCCCCAATCCCACCGCACCCCACACCCCCCTCCTCCCTCGCCTCTCAATGTCCCCTTTCTTAAAAATGATCATTAATCACCTCTTCGCTTCGCTGGATCGAAAGACGGCGTCGGAGGGGCTCTGCGGTTTTTTGATCGGACTCGATTCGGCGAAAAAAGACGTCGCCTTTGAAGGCTTGCCCTCTTTTTTTTTGGAGAATCCGGGACCCGTCCGGAGGGCTACGCGGGGCTGAATTTTGGGCGGACGACTCCGGCACGCCTGTACGGGGACCGCGTGCGTCCGCGCGCGACTCAGCCAACGCTTTTTGGACGTCTCGCCGCTCGTTTCCACGGCGACGCCTGATTAAGCACATGACCGGAAACTAAGGACGACGCACATCGGACGCGAATATTATCATTCCTACTATGATTCTGATTCTCATTATTATTATTGCTATTATTATTATTATTATTGCTATTATTATTATTATTATTATTATTAACTGTCGTTAGCATTAGCATTAGCATTAGCGCTGTTAATTGTCGTTTTACCGGCGGCCGCTAGCTTTCAGATGGCTAGCCGCTAATTTCTAGGGGTGCATTTAAGAACAAATCTGCCGAAAGGTGCCTCTTTTTCTCCTGGTACCGTTTTTAAAATCGCCATCCGTCCATCCGTCTCCTCCGACACCTGACCCCGCCTCCTGCCGGCGAGGTTCTGCGATTGGACGCCCAGTTTACCGAGCGGAAAAAGGCGGGACCTGTGGAACGGAGGAGGGTGGGGGACTGGTTTCGTTTCTGGGGGGGGGAGGGGGGGGGGGCAGTGTGCATATGACCAGAGTGGAGAGCCGGTGACATCATCAAGCGCTAGCAATAAGTCCCCCCACGGAAGCTTCCGGAAGCACGTGGGCACGCCCGCTCAGGCCGAACCTTTCACCTGCACCGCGCGCCTGGAGGCGGCCGTCCGAACCGAATCGCCCGTCCCGCCTCCCAGCGTCCACCAAAACGAACTCCCGCATGGGGGGGGGGGCCTGACTGGGGTCGAGGGACCGCGAGCGCGTCGAACCCCCGCTTTGTAGAACATTCTGACGCGGCCTTCGCTCTCATCCTAACATCGTCTCTGATCAACTTACTCCGCCTTTGCTTGTTTTAAATGAAAGGTGCATTTGTAATTGATTGATTGATTGGTTGATTGATTGATTGAAGCAGTAGGGTCAGGTCTCAGTGTTAATGGTTAATAACCCTTTGCTAATGAGCTTATTAACGTGCAACCTCCTTTCTTTCTTTCTTTCTGTCTTTCTTTCTGTTGGTATCACATATGTGATAGTGGCAAGGGCTTCTGTACAGTAATTTATCAAGAGAAGTACACACGCACACACGCACACACACCCACACACACATCCAGAGACATTGTAACACCTGTGACAGGTGAGGTTTGAGGTGAGGTGGGGCTCGAGTGGGCGCGTCACCACCGTGGACACGCCTCTCATCCTCCGTGAGTGACAGACGGTCACAGGCCAAGAACACGAGGTTCTGGAAGTATCTTGTAAAATTGCCTTAACGTGTTGATTTGTCAAACCCGTGCGCTGGCGTGAAATGACTCGGCTCTGTCTGTTCCGCCGTTCTTTACTCGTACGACCCTGAGGATATCTTTCCTTTATCTGTTAGCTGTGCTAGAAGGGCGCTATTATAAAAGCTGTTCTGCTTTGTCTTAAGATTTTTGTGTGTGTAAAAAACAAAGAAATGTGTTATTTTGGGTTGTGCTACAGGGGTGACACACGGGTCTGGGACATTAAGCCAAAAAGAGGCGTGATATTGATTAGAATTTTTTTTTTTTTTGTGTGAGCCTCACAGTTGATCTCGAAGCTGTTTATCGATTCCAGACTCTTTTCTGAAACTGCAATTGGGGTTTCTATGAAAAACTGTTTTCTCTTCTTTTATGTTGTATATATTTATCATTTACAGAGTTTGTTAAGTCGTGAGAATGCAGGAGCTTATTTGCTAGTCTGAGTCATCACCTGACAGATCGCCTTGGGCATAGCGTTTCTTTCTGGTCCGGAACACTGAGCGGTGTGGCTCCGCCCCCCTGCAGTTCTGATTGGTGAAGCACAGCCAAAAAAAAGAATTCACAGCCATAAATGAGCTTAACGCAGGGATTTTTTGTAAGCCAGTGGAGGCAAAAAAAAACAAAAAAACATGGCGCTTCATTTTCACAGTTGATACAGTGTTTTTTTGTTTTGTTTGTTTATTTGGTATCTTCAAAGATCCAGCTTTTTTATTTTCTCATTCAGGTCAGACACTGTTCCGTTTTACCTCCTCACCTCCGGAGGGCGCTGTCTCCTGCAATTTTTTTTTTTGGAGGGGGGTGGGGGTGGGGGGCGGGCTGTAGTTCACATTGAGTGCGTCCCTCCAAGGGTGGGGGGGAGCGGGAGGGAACTCATTCTCCACCACCACCACTTACCTACACCCCCTCCACCCTCACCTGGGAGAAGTCAGTGGTCTCACAGAGACTGAGTCGGTGCATTTTCTATGGGGCTCACGCATTAACGTCATGCAACGGCGAGCATCAACGGGAGTTAAAAATGTGACTCATTGAAACCCTCAAACAGAAACCGCTGTAAAGCTAATTACCCCTTAATGGTGGAGTAAGTGGCCAATCACAATCCATGTTTGCTGCCTTTCAGATCACTCCCTCGTCCCAATATCAAATATGAAAACGCCACATTTTGGTTCCCCCAAAAAGCGGACATGAAATGGACGGTGAGGGGAGTGGGTGTGATTTTCATCCTCCTCCGCGTGGTCACGCCCCAATCTCCCCCAATCTCCCCCTCCTCCCCCAGGTGCAGCTCTCGCCTTTCACAGCTAACCCCCCCCCCCCAGCTTTAGGGAAGCGGTGGATTTAAAAAGGACCACATGGTGACTGCCTCTCTCCACAGCCAGTACAGTCAGAAGAACCAGGAGAGGTTAAGAAAGGGATTGAGGGGAGGGGGGGGGTACTGCCAAAGCCATGATTACTATTAATATGACCCCCCCCCACCCAACCACTCCAAAATCAAAATAGGGAGAGAGAGAGAGAGAGAGATAAAGAGAGAGAGAGAAAGGGTAGGAGAGAGAGAGAGTGAGAGAGAGAGAGAGAGAGGGTAGGAGAGAGAGAGTGAGAGAGAGAGAAAGGGTAGGAGAGAGGGAGAGTGAGAGAGAGAGAAAGGGTAGGAGAGAGGGTGAGAGAGAGAGAGAGAAATGGTACGAGAGAGGGAGAGAGAGAGAGAGAAATGGTACGAGAGGGAGGGAGAGAGAGAGAGAGAGAGAGAGAAAGGGTAGGAGAGAGGGAGAGTGAGAGAGAGAGAAAGGGTAGGAGAGAGGGAGAGAGACTACTTTGATTGATGTGGAGTTTGCAAACAGATCAGTGTTCTTGGCCTGCGGTTTGGCTCCCTCTCCCAAAAAGAACATTAGCAGCCAAACCCAGCACCCCACCCCCACCCCCCCCCACCCCGATCGATGCCAGCCTGTGGATAAATGAGGGAAAATCACCACCAATCACGTCAGGCCTTTTCCTTTGAACCCCGGCCATGTTTCCGGCTGCCCGAGCGTAAATCCGTCAGGAAGGGGGGGCGTCCCGCGCGCGGTCTCATTTTACTTACCGCCGTCCGCCCCCAGCAGCCCCCCCACCCCCCTCCCCCCCCGCCGTCCAGCCCCACCCCCTGGGAGACCGTGAACAGCGCAGACTTCAACACCAGTGAATTAACTTCCTGTCACAAGCGGTGCGAGACCCAGGCACACCGAGCTACTACAGCACAACGCAATAACAATCAGTGCTTTATTTTATTATTATTTATTTTTAAATAAATAAGACGTGCAGCTGACATCGACGGTCAGTCTCCTCACAGGCCTTGATAGGGGTTGCCAGGTTCCCAGATCTTGACCGGAATCTTCAATTTTCAAATTATTTGCACAGGTCCGATTTGTGGTCCCGATTTGTGTGTAATTGTAAAGAATGCACGTGTCAATCACCTGTTGAATCAATCGGTTTTGCCCCACCTGGTCCAAAAAATTTTCAGACAGCTCCCCCACCTCATTGCGATGAAGCTTCCAGCTGTGCATGTTGTCCGATTTTGAATAAAAGCGAAATCTGGCAACCTTTGTCCTCTACCGACCCCATTCAGCCACGGACACTAAAAGCCACTAAGAAACATGTTTAAAAATGCATGAACAGAATGGAAGAGGAAGAGTTTTTTTCTTTTTTTTTTTTTACTGACATATTTTAACAATCCAAAAAATTATGTATTTGTACATTAGTGAAGACCCCCCCCCTTTGAGACCAGGGGTGTTAAACTGCAGTCCTTGGGGGGGGGGTCACAGTGTTAGTAGTTTTCCTGGTTTCCCATTATCCAGCAGCCAGCTTCAGCCTTAGTAGTAGTGCTATACAGTGAAATCAGTCGGAAAGTTGTGTTGTGTTTTTTATTTATTTTATTTTTAAAATGTCTTTACCTAAAAGCTGAGTAGCTGAGTAAATACCCGGTGTTCAGGACCCAGGATTTTACCACAGATTTGGGCCATTGTGGGCCATACCCACAGATTTGGGTCATATCCACAGATTTGGGCCATTGTGGGCCATATCCACAGATTTGGGCCATTGTGGGCCATACCCACAGATTTGGGTCATATCCACAGATTTGGGCCATTGTGGGCCATATCCACAGATTTGGGCCATTGTGGGCCATACCCACAGATTTGGGTCATATCCACAGATTTGGGCCATTGTGGGCCATACCCACAGATTTGGGTCATATCCACAGATTTGGGCCATTTTGGGCCATACCCACAGATTTGGGCCATTTTGGGCCATATCCACAGATTTGGGCCATTTTGGGCCATATCCATAGATTTGGACCATGTCCTCTCTGACAGCTCACCCGACTGCCTTCCTGGCACTCAAAGGTTACCGGTTTAACTACACAGAGAGAGAGAGATGAAACTCTGGACCGTGATAATCGCAAGTCTAAGACGAATGAAAAGCATTAAGATTATTATTTACATAACCGTACCAACAGCTAAAGTTTCATCATGGAGCATGAATAAGAAATAAGGGAATGCTTTACATGCACCATTCATATTTAAAGTATGAGACGTACAATACTGATGGTAAGAGGGCTAGCATGGTACTAATATTATGCACAAACAAGGTTAAACCATTTATATTAAGGACTGTACAGCATACACGTCTCCTTGTGTATTAAATGTAAATTGAATTAAAAAATCTAATATTTTCAAAACAATGCTTATCTTTCTTTCCTGTGTAATTTCTACCAGATCCCCCTACGCTCTTTCCATCTTTTGAAGAAGGTTGCCAGTTTTGTTTTTTGTTTTTTTTTTGTGTGGAAATGGGGGAATTATTTATCAAGCAAACTGCCATTCTGGCATATTAGACTGTTGAATATTAGGCATATCCTCTCTCTACTTCTCTGAGGCAGAGAGGCAGTGAGAGGCAGAATTAAGTTTGTTTTTAATTTGTTACTATAAAACCTTGGAAAGGATCACCGTGGCTGGATCAGTGTCGCTTCATAAATAAACGACACACCGGGGAGCAGCCGCACCTGTTTCATGCGAGAGTAATTTGCACATTTACTCGCAACCCGCCCCCCCACCCCCCCCCCCCCAGCTCCTGGCTCCCGTCGCACGCGCTGCTGAAGTTTTGGAGACGGCTGTCTGGCCATCATTAACAGCTCATCGCCCCCTTGTGAGGAAGCTTCCGGAAAGACACAGCTGAGGAAATCCGCAGGGCCCCGCAGCCGAGCTTCCGCCGGCGGCACGCAGATCTTCAGGACGATGTCGTCCCCAACAAAATACCAGAAGTGTGGGCGAGCATTCTTTGTGCCGACACCCAAAGTATGGAACACTCCCATCAGATTACTGGGGGCTCGCTGACAGCCTCAACGTTCAAATGCCTTATTTAAAAACTCACCTTGAAGAGACTTGCTTTCGACTACAAATCCCAGAATGCTCTACACCCACCATCAGTGCCCTACAACTGCTATATGAATGCCCTACACCCGCAATCAAAATGCCCTACACCCGGCATTCTGTCAGGTCATCAGTACATTTAATATATCCTGCATTGCACGCAAAAAGCATGACAGATTTTTTTTAAACCCCAGACAGTGACACTATCCCTTTAACAGGATGAGCCACCCAGCAGCCCAACACACACGCTTTTATTATCACCATTTCAACAGTCAGGAAAGCATCTGGAACACCTGCATTAAACGCAATGTATGTTTAATTTAGCATTTAGCATTTACATTACATTTAGGAATCAATACATGTACGCATGCATAGTGACTTACATCGCTAACATTTTATAATTTTATAAAACATAGATACCGTTTATGTTTGTTACTCATTTTACTGAGGTAATTTAGTTTAGGGAGCTTCATTTAGCATACGTCAGTAATGCCCCCACGTGATTCGAAACGGCAACCACCAGGGTTCCAGCGACGACCGATATTTGACAGCACCGATTTGACGACCGAAGATTATTAATAGCTGCACTCTCTGGCCTTTAAATCTCTGTGCACGCACGGGCCAAAGAGGCACGAAGCGGAGTTTACCAAAAAAAAAAAAATCCCACGATCCACTTCACCGCTGCATTATCGCCATGGAAACGGAATAACTCCAGCGGGTTCAGCTCGTTAAGGGAGGCGGATCGTGTGTGTTCCAGGGGCCCGGAGGTGACACGCTAGAAAGGATTCTGTCTAAATCCCCGTTCTCTCTGAATCTCCAGGAGGAATCGCATTACCCACACACGTGTGACATAGAATACTCAGGCTAATTTCACAAACTCTAAACCGTATTTATGAATTTAAATTCATGATGCCCCACAGTTGTTTTGTTTTTGTTTTTTTTTTGTTCCCATTAAGATTTTTGTTGTTTTTTCTTAATCCAAATCCAATAATTAAATCTGAAGACTAACCACCAAGTGGTAATGACAAGAGGTTTAATTGGCCATTACAGCTTCTGTTCATAAATCAATTCTGTTCATAAATCAATTCAGTGATTTTTTAGGACAGTCCAATGAAGAGCTCAGCAGGAAAATCGAGCCACCGAATCACGGCAGTGAGTGATGTCCACCCTATGAGTGGGCTTTTGGGTTTTTTTCCGATGCGACAATTAACAACGTCAAACCAACCTCAAGTATTGGTTTAAAAAATGATGGAATTCATAAACCGAGGGGTGGCAGAATGAGCAAAAT
The DNA here is from genome assembly GCF_018555375.3 of Anguilla rostrata. Lineage (NCBI taxonomy): Eukaryota > Metazoa > Chordata > Actinopteri > Anguilliformes > Anguillidae > Anguilla > Anguilla rostrata. The sequence continues at coordinate 77,329,296 of NC_057933.1, read as the reverse complement.
ATACAGAACAGCCCTTTTCAAAGTCAGTGTTTCAAACAGCACAGTGACCAGTCGGTTGGGGGGGTGGGGGTAGGTGGGGGGGGTGCAGCGGTGGCCCTCCAGGACCAAGGGCCTGATGGGACTCCTCGCTTACACCAGGATCTTGTATTGATCCCGAAATAGCGGCAGGGAGGCAGGCCCCCCCCCCCCGGTCACATGGCCCCGGGCACTCACACCACAGCTCCGCGTCGCGCCACCTGACTGACTCGCGGTGCACAGGTTCCCGCTGATCAGGACAGACAGGCCTGCTTTAGCAGCCTGCATTATTTAGAGACCAAGGACCTGCTGCGGTACTCACACACACACACACACCAGCAGCACCCTCAGCCCCTAACACTCACACACACACACACACACACACACCAGCAGCCTCAGCCCCTAACACCACACACACACACCAGCAGCCTCAGCCCCTCACACACACACACACACACACCAGCAGCCTCAGCCCCTAACACTCACACACACACACACACCAGCAGCCTCAGCCCCTAACACTCACTCACACACACACTCACACACACACACACTCACACACACACACACTCACACACACACACACACCAGCAGCCTCAGCCCCTAACACTCACACACACACTCACACACACACACACACACTCACACACACACACCAGCACCCTCAGCCCCTAACACTCACACACACACACACTCACACACACACCAGCACCCTCAGCCCCTAACACTCACACACACACACACTCACACACACACCAGCAGCCTCAGCCCCTAACACTCACACACACACACACTCACACACACACACACTCACACACACACACCAGCACCCTCAGCCCCTAACACTCACACACACACACACTCACACACACACCAGCACCCTCAGCCCCTAACACTCACACACACACACACACACACACACACCAGCAGCCTCAGCCCCTCACACACACACACACACACACCAGCAGCCTCAGCCCCTAACACTCACACACACACACCAGCACCCTCAGCCCCTAACACTCACACACACACACACTCACACACACACACACTCACACACACACCAGCACCCTCAACCCCTAACACTCACACACACACACACACACACACACCAGCACCCTCAGCCCCTAACACTCACACACACACACACACTCACACACACACACCAGCACCCTCAGCCCCTAACACTCACACACACACACACACACACACACCAGCACCCTCAGCCCCTAACACTCACACACACTCACACACACACACACACCAGCACCCTCAGCCCCTAACACTCACACACACACACCAGCACCCTCAGCCCCTCACACACACACACAAACACACACACGTGCACATACACACACACACACACACACACGTGGCTCAAACAGGGATATGCACTCACTCACTCTTTCACACACGCCCACACAAGACAGCCAGCCACACGGCTCAATTCTAGACGCGCTCTCACTCACACATGCACATGAGGACACGTGCCCATGTGACCACACCAGGAGCCACAGGAAAACGGAGCACAAGCTCTGAGACACGAACGCAGCGCTGGACACGTGTGGAGCCGCAGACTGACGAGCACGTCGATCGCCCCCGTCCCATGTGATGTCCGCTCACGTTAAAAAACGCACGGCTTTCATTTCCGATCAAATTAAACTATTTCAACGCTAGAAATAGCTGTACAAAATAAGTAATTGTACCTTACTGAACCCATGTTCAGCAGTTGTCTACGACCATGAAATGCACTTTTTTGTACGTCGCTTTGGATAAAAGCGTCTGCCAAATGAATGTAATGTAATGTCAACGCAACATGAGGAGAGAAACATAAAAGTCAGTGTCATGTTTTACACAGAGAAAGTTCTGAACGTTACTTCCATAGAAGAAGAAAATGCTTCTTTCCAGCATATACCAATCTGATAAAAATGTATGTACTGGTAAGTATTTCAGGTCAAATCCATGATAGTCCTTATAGTGCCCTCATGAACTCTATCTTTCTAGCACCACAGAGCAATTGACAAGAAAGTACCCACTATAACACTAAAAATGAAGTTCACTGGGTACACGTTCCACACACACACACACACACACGCACACACACATTCTGCGCCTCTCGCTGGAAATCGAAAACCGCTCGAGCCCATCACCCCTCAGAGAAGACGAGGAAGAGGAAGGACAGGATGTAATCTCTTAAGTGAAGAAACAGTGCTTCTCTATGATAGGCCCTAGCGAGACTCTGCTCTCCTACCCATTACACTCCATTACGATCCAGAACCACTGTCTGGATACCTTTTTGAAAAGCGAAAAAACCACATCCTTAGTTCAAGAAATAGTTGTTAGACTTGCACCAGGAGTTCGGGGCCAGTTCTTCCCCATTTCTGTTCAATCATTGAAATCTATAAACTGAAACCCATGAATTGAAAAATAAATAATTTAAAAAAACATGTCCATAATGTTTAATGGTGATTTGATTTCATTTGGTTCAGTTGGTTCACACCCAGCTCAAGCAAATCAAACTCATAACCCGAAGAACTGGAAAGCACTTTCAGCAACGTTAAAAACTCCCTTCGTTAATAAAAGATTATTGCAACATTATTAAGTAATGTTACATGGTGGTGGTCTTGGCCACTGGTTTCCATGGTGAAAACGCATCGTAAACATACAGCGGTAACATCGAATGGAGACAGTGAGGTTAGCCGAACAGCGGCTTCTGCGGAGGAGGGCACCGAACTTTATTTAAAAACCTCCGGAGCACAGCGGTACCCTTCAGAGCCTACCGCCTACCCCCGCCCCCGCCCGCCAACACGCCCGTTCACGGTCCACCTCCTCGAAAATCTCTCCACCCCCCTGCACTCTCGCATTTTCCTGGAAAATCTCCCAGGTGCTGGAAGCCCAGCCGCTCCGCTAGGTGCAGCCCGTCGCTAACAGTGAGCAATATTTCCTGGAAATCCGTCCGGAGATAAAAGCCGCATAAATTCTCCTTCGGCCGGAAAACGCGTCATCCGTCAAGCGCATGCGGAAAAAGCCGCAGGCCGGCCTGACCCTCAAAAGTATTTTTTCAGGCACCTATTTTAATTTGAGATGAAAATGCCAACGACTCTTAATTACCAGTGAATGGAAATGATCCACTGTTAACCATTTGGAGGTTTTTGGAATGCTTCTTTTCAAAATTCTAAGAGCGTACTAGAACTCTAGAATGGCAGTGTTGTTACATCAGCATTAGAATGTTCAGCATCCTAATCACATGTGTGTGGTCTCACTCCTTAGGGTTCAATTACTGTGAAACAGTCAGGATTGGTCCCTTTCTACCACCTGACACCCCAAAGGGCCACTTTATGTGCTCTTACTTTATGAGTTTAACTCTCTCTTCTGTACAGATGCTTTCCTTGCAGTCTTGTTGCTTGGTGACTTTTAAGGAAGAATTCACTTTAATCGTTTAAAACCTTACACTGTTAACCATGGTTATGAATCTTTGCAACCAGATGCAATACTGAGAACATGAATGCTAATGTGGACAGTTTTCATGTTAAACTGTCACAGAGCAGGCTCTCAGTCACCAGATGTGTATAACCTTTAGAAGCAACAGAGTCCTCTGGGCATTTGTATTATTTTTTGCAGAACCTAAAATAATTTGTCGTCACGTCTGACCAATTCTCTCCTTTTACCAATTCAGAGTGAAATCTGTTCGCCACTCCCACAGACCTCTCTGAAAACGTGGGCAGGGAATTCTGGGAAGGAGGCAGCATGTGGCAGCCATGGCAACCATGGACAGCGGAGTGGAGAACAGCGGAACAGAGTGAAGAACGAAGGAATAGCGTGAAGAGAGTGAAAAACAGAAAGAGGGAAGAAAGTGAAGAACAAGCAGGAGAAACGAACAGGAACAGAAGCTGGGTAAAGAGCAACAAAAAAAAAAAACAAGGATTCTGGCAGGCGAGACTTCAGAAAGAAGGCACACGGAGGCTCATCCCAACACACCACAGATGTGCAAAACCTTCTTTTTATTGTTCCGTCAAAAATGTGCGAATAAAAAGCAGAAAACGAACTGAAGTGCCCGTTAAAACACTGCAGGGCCTGAAGGTGTGCTTTTCCTCCCCCCCCCCCCTTTCTTTCTCTTTCATCCTTTTTTCTTTCTGGATTTCCCCCCGTTTTCCCCGTTTTCAGCAGCAGAACCAGAAACACAGAAACTCCCCGGAACGTAAGCAGGGCGCGGAACCTGCCGGAACAGGGCGAGGCCCCCCGCCACGCCCTTCGTAAAAAACGGGTCGAGGTCCCGCGGTCTGAGGTGCGAACGAGACCACAGCGGATGCGGCATTTTAGGGCCGTCCGCGATGCGACCACGGTCTCCTCAAAAAAACCCCGCTCTTCCGCTGCACAGCGTTGCCAAGGCAACGTTGTCGGAACAGCTTTAAAGGCTGTACTGCCCAACGATATAAACTATAAACACGGCAGAGGTTTTCTTAAAAAAAGAAAAAACATTTTTAAAATGTATATACACATATAAATGTTAACCAATATAAACCACAATTAAAATCACAATCCGATTTGGTTAGTTGTTAGATTTGGAATGAAATAAAACAAAAAACACCACACAAAAACTGCCACACGGTTCAACAGTCAACTGCTACTCCCTGCACTTCAAGCGAATCTAATCTAAAATCTTGATCTGACGAAAACGAACAGACGAAACCCTCAAACAAAATGATTATTAATATGTAAACAAAACAACACACAATTAAGTTCACACACTGGGTTAAAATACAAAAAAAAATATATAGAATTAAGTACTCTGGTCACGTCGCCATGTCAACCCAGGAAGGAGAGAGACAGAACGAGTCCCTCCCAGTGCAGCCCAAATCGTGGGAAAGGGAAACAATAAACCCGAAGTCTGGTAACCGTGGTGACGTCGTAAGTGCTAAGCGACGTGCTCACCCCCTGGGGAGGGGGGGGTTCCAGTGCAGTCAGAGCCCCCCCCCCAACCCCTCGGGATTTTTTGGCTCAGGCGCTATGAGATTGCGGGACGGGGGTCCGCTGGAATTCGGGGGGCACGTCGGCGAATCGGCAGTGAGTCGTCCGGTTCCGCTGCTGCCATTCGTCCAGAGAGATCCGGGCCTTTCCGGCGCCGCCCCCGTAGTTTCTGCGCAAATAATCAAAAATACATTTTCGAAAAACATTGTATAAATCGCA